>NC_133769.1:291008847-291220362 GCF_003597395.2 Chelonoidis abingdonii | reverse complement strand
CGAAATCGATTTAAGGAGGCGGTTAACTCGATATTAAGGACGATGTCGTGTGAACGGATACAGCGTTAAATCGGTATATCAGCCATTAAACCGATTTAAAGTCGCAGTGTAGACCTGGCCTTACACTAGCAAACTTACAGCGGCACAGCTGTCCTTCTGCAGCTGTGCCACTGTAAGATCACTCATTTAGCTGCTCTATGCCGATAGGAGAGAGTTCGCCCATCGACATAATAAAAATATCTCCCTGAGCAGCAGTAGCTATGTTGGCAGGAGAAGCTCTCCTCTTGACACAGCACTGTCCCCACCAGCACTTCTGTTAGTGTAACTTATGGTGCTCAGCAGAGTGTTTTTTCACACCCTGGGCAACATAAGTTACACCAACAAAAGTCGTAGTGTAGACATGACCTACAGTGGCACTGCTGTAATGTTGCTGTGTAGACCAGGGGTCAGCAACCTCTGGCACAGGGCTCACCAGGGTAAGCACCCTGGCGGGGCGGGCGAGTTTGTTTACCTGCCGCGTCGGCAGGTTCAGCCGATCACAGCTCCCACTGGCCGCGGTTCGCTGTCCCAGGCCAAGGGGGGCAGCGGGAAGCCATGGCCGGTATGTTCCTTGGCCTGGGGTGCTTCCCACCACCCCCATTGGCCTGGGACAGCAAACCATTGCCAGTGGGAGCCGCAGTTGGCTGAACCTGCTGATGCGGCAGGTAAACAAACTGGCCCGCCCCACCAGGGTGCTTCTCCTGGTGAGCCACGTGCCAGAGGTTGCTGACCCCTGGTGTAGATGCTCACTACAGCAACAGCAGGGGGTTCTCCCATTGCTGTAGTTAATCCACCTCCCAGAGAGCGGTAACTAGGCTGATGGAAGAATTCTTCTGTTGACCTAGTGTGGTCTACAGTGGGGGTTTGGTCAGCATTGCTATGTCTCGGGGAGGTGGATTTTCCATCTCTCTCACACTTAGCCATGATAATATGGTTTCAGTGTCAACTAGCCCCAAGTAATTCCTCTGTTTTTGATTCACCTCTCCAATTTCTAGGTCTTCCCCTCTCTTTTATATTTCATTCCTGACACCTTTTCTGTCAGTCTCTCACTCATTTTTGCATTTTACCACCACATCCCCTATTTCACTCTGTTCCTTTTTCCATTCTCATTTTTCTTTCTGTTTCAGCCACCCTCCTTTTCATGCTCTGTCATATGCTTCTTCCTTTCCCTGTTCATCTATTCATCCACCTCAATAGGTCAATATCTCTGTTACTGTCCAAGCATTTCCTGCTTGGGCTGGGTCCCAGAAGAAACCCAGGAACTCAAGTGTGATTTTCTGCGGCCGCAGGCCAGAAAATAAAGGGGGAGGGAGGGAGGGAATACATAATTCTGATAAATCCACCAAGCACTCCTTGCCAATTCTCCACACCAAATCTCCTTCCTGTAATACCACTACAGAAAATACACCTTTCATTTGACAAGTCAGTATGTACTTTATATTATTAATCCCTTTCCGCTCATTATGTTCCTTTCTTCAGAACATTTCCTTGTGATTTTTGTGTGTCTGTTCTACAACTAGTCATATCACTTTATACTGACAATATTAATAATTAGGATGATCTTTTAACTTTGCACTTACAGGCACTTAAGAGAGCAACTTCTATTTTAAGTGAATTAGGAAACGTCATTATGCTAAAATACTTTGTTCACATCTATCTATATATTGTTCACTTAATAATGCTAAGTTTTTTCAATTACTGCTCCTTGGATAAATGAAATCTCTTACAACTCATACTATAAAATTTATCTGGATAACTATGAAAGCTATCAAGAATGTGAAAGCTATCTTGGAGTATTAAAGAAATACTACTTTGTTATCTTCAGCCATGTCATAAAAATAAAAAGGAGTTTTAAGAATGCTTTAAATTAAACAGAACTGCAGTAAACTTGTTCAATGTCAAACCTTACTTGAAATGCAAATCAATTTTTTTTAATTACTCATTTTCAAAGATAAGAATGTAAAAGGTGTTACCTTGAAGCTAACATACTGTAGATGATTGGAATGCCTTTTAATAATCTGATTGATAAGCTCAGGATGCGTAGCCCTCAAGTAAGATGTAGCTGGTTGATTCAGTTCAAACTCAAAACATCTCCAGAGATCAGGCATATGAAACACCTGATTCCATCTTCGGCAGACTTGTGATGCATGAGCACGATCAAGAAGAGACAAATACTGAAATACCTGCAGGATAATGTCTGGAAGGAGGTTACCCCAATCAGGACTCAGAGAGATTTCAGTGGATTCTTCATCTGTAATCTTCTGTTTCTTAGATTCTCCTCCAACCTCCTCCTCTGATGAGTTATTGTTGGTCTCACTATTTTTCCTTCCTCGTTTCATTCTATCAAAATAAGAAAAATGTATTACCCTACATACATCCACAGAATATAAAGACATTAAGTACTTACAGCACAATGGGGTCCTGGTCCCAAGCACCATGAAAATACAAATCACAAGATATAATTTTCACAGGAGAATAGTTTCCTCCTACATCAATACCAAGACAAAACTGAAAAATGTGGAAAATTCTAAAGGTGAAACTGAATTTTTTTTCAAAATAGGAGCTATCATCCTGTGACAGCTTATTTCTATGCTTTTCTCTTGTAAGTCTGCAAGAGAAGTCATCTTGGATATTATCTTACCATATGAAAGCACTGTACCTTCTGTTATTAGGTAAAATTTAAGAGTAACGAAAAGATTAGAGAAAAAGAAAAACTTTTCAAAGTGTTTCATTCTGGATTTGATAGCCAATTTCCCTATTCTGTGAAAGATCAGTGGCGCTTTCTGTCTCACTAGTAGTATGAAGACATATGTGCACTCTTCCTCAGATCCTACAAGAGAGACTTTATCAGCAACAGCTGTTGCTCCTGCTATTGCAGATCCCCTCCCACATCAATGAGTCTCAAACCTGACTTCACCATCACATTTTAGGGTAGAAAAAAAAAAAAGTTCTGGTTCAGGTCCATACAATTGGCACCTTCTTTGCTGAGACTAAGAAGGGTAACAATTAGTGCTAACTTCTAAACTGCAAAATAGCTACATTTCATGAATAGTAGTGAACTTTAATTCTTGGGCTAAACATCTGGATGAGCATCCTAGTTTACATTCTAATTAGATCGTCAAATGTTATTCTATTAAGTTGAATAAATGTGATTTGGCAAACAGGTACCCAATTCTCAACAGTATGCATTTCTTCTAAAACATGGTGTTATGCAAGTTCTACTTTGCTTTGCCTATTACTGGGGGGAAAATAATAAATTAAGAAAATAAGTTGTTATGGACAGGGATAAAATTCAGGGTCAGATTTTAAAATGAAAATAACATTTAGGATGTTTTTATGAGTTAGAGATGTCAGTGTCAAAACCAAAATTATAACTGTTTGTGTCCATAAATCCTTTACTTTTACTTTAGTGCTCTGATGTATTAAGGTAGCATAGCGAAGTTTGGGGGGAAAAAACCACACCAAGCATTTATCACAAACATCAAGTCCTGACTTCAGCAGTCTTTCGAAGACTTGAAAGATGAGATCACAGTAAACTGACACAGCCTCGTATAATATCTCATTCCGGGTCCTTCAAATACAGGGGCAATCCTACAGGAAGAATTTGGTATTGATAACCTAAAAAAACCCCAAACCCAAAACTTTCTGTAAAAAGATATACATCTTCATTCAGAAAATGAATATTCAGGTAGTATGGCTAAGGTCAACAATATATTGCCAGTTTGAAGCTTGGAAAGTTACGTGTGCAATTCCCAACACACTTTCATTTGCTAAATGTTTCATCAAACTGCATTATAAAAGAGCATTATAGCTGACAAAAAAAGTGAAACATTTATCTCACATAGTTGCTAGATGCCATATTTTACTTTATGAATCCTTTTGTTCTATGGAATATTCATTGCTCCCTTAACTACATTTCCTAGCTAATCTCCCCTCCCCATAACAACCCTATTGTTCATATAGTTATTTTTGAGCATGAGTCAAAGTAACAGAGAGAAAGTATGGTCGACACTCTGTTTGTAATATGAAATAATCAAATTTGAACACATACTGACAAGTAGCGTTTCTACATCCTTATCCTTTCAATGTCCCTGTTCTAGCCCAGAACTGGCAGCATTCACAGCACAAGCTTATTTTGATAAAGCATCGCTGCATGAGAATGTTGTGTGTACTTATTTAATTTATCCATAATGATCCATAAACTCAAGAACATAAGCATGCAAAAAGTCATTACTATTATGCTGCAATAGGCTATTCACCTGAAATTTCTGACCAAGCTGCAGATGGCTTTTTATTTGTACAGAAGGAAGCAAAGGGACTAGCATAGTAATGAATAACGTATTGGCATCCAATCCATAGAGGAGCAAAAACTCACATTCTGCAACTGTATAGGCAGGTTCATTAAAATTCAGGTCCAATCAAGGTTAGATTAACCGCCACAGAAGCATCACATAGTTAACAGGGCACTTCCACTAGATTGCCCGAAGTGTCTCTCTATAGAGAATGCAGTTGAGTGCCAATCTGCTCACTGGAGGGGCTGATGGTGCTCTGGTTCTCTATTTTCCAGCCACAAGTGTACCCTTGAATCTATATGCCACAGACAGGAGTGGCAGAAGGAAACAAGAATTAAATTCTGAAAATTCTCAGTTACTGAAATCTACGGTGCACACCAAACTGAACATTGCCAGTAATCATGATTTTGCACTTGAGCACACAGTTCATTAAAAGAATATTTTTTGAAACAATAGAATGTAGGAACAGATAATTTTCATTTTACACATGATTAAGATAAAGACTTAATAAATAATAATAATAATTATTATTATTATTAAAGTGTAGGCTGCAATATTGAGACCGTTCCAACAATAAATTAGTTTAAAAAACAAAAAACCCAACTCAAGTCATTTGTCCACAAAAAGATCCAAAGAGGATGCTATTGTCAGGGACTCTAACCCAGATGGCAAAGTTCGTTGTCTGACCGCGAGAGAGACAGGCAACACCAGCAAGGTCCGATCAAAAGCTCTTTATTGACAAGTGCATGCATCAATAGAGAGCAGCTTGTCTCCAGACAGAACCAGCCAGCTCTTTACATCTTAGTACAAGCCTATATAGACAGTTTCGTCACGTCATAAATTAATCACTTGAGCAACCCACTCTCTTCTTCTAACAGCTAGAAACTAGACACTTTTAGTATGCATATTTTACAGCATTAGGTGATTAACAATATCTTAGCAAGCACCAGAAGTTAGGAATGTAGGGAAGCTAAAACAGACAAGAGAACTGAACCAAGAAGTGAAAACAGGGAGGCTGGGATTTCTTATCAGTTCTTCAAAGGAACTGTTCCTAAGGCCACGTCTATACGACGCGCCATATCGGCGCGTTACAATCGATTGCTCGGGGATCGATATATCGCGTCTCATCTAGACGCGATATATCGATCCCTGAGCGCGCTTACATCGATTCCGGAACTCCACCAAAACCAACGGAGTTCCGGAATCGACATGGCGAGCCGCGCACATCGATCCCGCGCGGTGAAGACGGGTGAGTAGATCGATTTTAGATAATCGATTTCAGCTACGCTATTCTCGTAGCTGAAATTGCGTATCTAAAAATAGATTTTTGCGCGTCGTGTAGACCTGGCCTAACACAGCACAGTTGGTACTATACCAGCAATGTAGCCCCTTCCTTATCTCACTTTTTCCCAGTGCTTTGTGAGACATGCT
The DNA here is from genome assembly GCF_003597395.2 of Chelonoidis abingdonii. Lineage (NCBI taxonomy): Eukaryota > Metazoa > Chordata > Testudines > Testudinidae > Chelonoidis > Chelonoidis abingdonii. Next base: position 291,214,600 of record NC_133769.1, on the reverse strand, counting down.
ACTTCTCAGTTCTTTTCCACTCTGGGATTACCCACAAACTTCTGTTAGCCTGACTTTGGTCAGGATGGCATACCTGGTTTTGTCTGCTATATCTTTATACAGGCCTAACACTATTAAAGAAAACGAGGCCATTCGTCCTGCAGACTAAATTTAAGAACAAAAAATTAAAATAGTCAGGTAATTAACCGAACTTGGCCTTGTGTTTCTGAAATACCAAACATTCCATATTGAATCCTGACACAGTTACACACAACAGCACACAGTGAAAGGTAACACTGGACACAGAGGACAACCTTTTCACAATCAAAAAAAAATCACAACATGGGTGTCACCATTTGACTAGACATTAATAGAGGAACATTTTCCATATGCTTAAAGTACCAAACCCTACTAATACTACTCTCCAGCTTGCCTAGGACACAATATGTCACTGACAAGTTCTTTCCAAATCAAACCTGTAATGAACTTGGCTGGAAAAGATATATAGTATAAAACCAGCCATAACAAAGTGCAGCTATAGAAGAGATTTAACTTCATTTAATACTTTCTGCTTATCTGATTCAAGATATTTTCTCAAGAGATTTCTTAATACAGATTAATTTGGCACCCGTGATTTTCCCAAACGTCAAGTTTGGGCATATCCTACAATGGCTTCCTTACAATGCAAGCAAATGCAAAACAATTATGCAGTTCAGTCATTAATTCAGATGAGAAATAAGTAGATGTTTAACTTTCACGTTTTGAATGTTGGGAAAGGTACGGACACAATACAAGTCTACCAATGACAATTAACATTTTAAACGCGCGACTACTTCTTTCACACGAACAAACCGAACAGATGCTGCGCTGGCTGTTTTGCCTGCATTTGGGATGAAGCATTAAGAGTGCGTGGAAGAGAAACTGAACGAGGGCTGGCGTGCTAGCGTCTGGGTCCGCGCGCGACAAGCCGTCGGGGCTTCATCTCTTAGAGCACCTGCAACTACAGCTAAGGAAGTTTATTGTTGTTCTTCAACAGGAAGCAACATCAGCGTACGGAAGCCTTTGCAAATAAGCAGAAAAGGGGCCCCGCCTCTTCTCGCTTATAACAGCTTCTAGCCGGGCTGGCCGCCCACAGGTGTCCGTGTGCACCACCGGGATGCGCGCTGGGCGCGGCCAAGCGCCCCGCGCAGTCCCTCTGGCTGAAGGCAGGACGGACGGGAGTCCGGGGGGCGGGGTCCCAGTTACGCTGCGCCAAGCGCTGCACTCCGCTCTGTGCAGACTCACACTGCCTGGCCCCGCGGGGAAGACAGCTACTGCCAGCACCGAGGTCTGCTCGCTCTACCCGCATCACTGCCCCGGGCAGCGAAAAGCCCGCTCCACCACCCCTCCCCCATCGCCTGCCCGCCAGCCCCTCACCTGGCGGCGGCTCCCTGCTGCGTTTCACGCTAACCTGGGCCTGGGCCACACTGGCGCCCCCGCTCCCACCACATCGGCGGCTCCGGCGAGCAGCGTCCGCCCGCAGAACAGGCTTCCTGCGGCGGCTCCCACTCCGTCGTTTCGCTCCCTCCGCCCCCTTGTTTATTTCACGGCAGCGGAAGCTGCTCCGCGCGGAACCCAAAATGGCGGCGGCTTTGCCCTAGTTGCCCTGCGCGGCCTCGCGAGCGCGCCTGGCAACAAGCCCCGCCCTCTGGGGTGCTGTGAGGGAGCGAGCAAGAGAGTCACGGCCCGGCTGTCAGTCGGTGGGCGCGGAGGTAGGGGGCGTTACTCGCTCCCAACGGCCCAGAACCAGCCGTTGGCTCGGTAGCGGTCTGACTTCGCTGTGGCCGCCATTCCCTTGACAGAGGAGGCCGGCTTGGCCAGGGGCTCAGCTGTGGCCTCTCCTATAATAACCCCTTGGGGTTTATAACCAACCCCCCTATGCAGGCCGCCAGAAGCCATGAGCTGGGCCCGGAAGCCACGGGGAATTGGATTATGCTGCAGTTTTTGCTCTCACCCTTATCATTTGAACCAATCCTCCTGGGTGTTGACAACGGCATCACCCATAGAATCTACGGGATGTACCAGACAGTGCCTCACCACTAAGGGGGCACCACCGTTGGGGTGGTGCGTGCAAGAGTATTTAGGGCACTGTTCTGAAGAGTGTGCTGCCCTGCACCTGCTGCTGTGTGATCACAGACAAAGACACATTTTATCTCACTACTGGGCAGGGGACAAACTATAAAAAGACAGGATGATCCAGCTTCAAACCACACAGATGGTCTGCTGCCAGTACCTGCCCTTGTGGAGTGAGGTGGTTTTGACTCTTGCTGCAGGAGTTTTCCTACCTCTCCCCCACAACGCACTGATCAGCAATTGATTCTGCCTTGAAACCCCAAATTAAGCACTATTATCAGTATTCTTGTAGTGCTATTGAGGAAGTTCAGTCATAGATGAAGTCCCCATTGTACTAGTATTGTACAAACAGAACAAAGTCATGAGCCCTACCTCAAAGAGCTTCCAGTCCAAAATGAGAAAACAGATGCATGCAAGCAAAGAGGTGAGCATAAGAAAACAGTAGCAGAATAGTGGTGAGAGGGCATTGTAACATCAGCCAATCCTGCCCCCTTCTCCCACCATGCCCGTCTTGGGACTTTCACCCTACCAGTATCCGGCTGGGAGAAGGGCTTAGGAGCCATCCTGTTGGTTGTGAGTGGGGGAAAAAGAGAACAGAGTTACCCTGAGCTGCTGGGCTCTTCCTGCTTGATCTAGACAAGGGGTAAACTGTGAGAAGGCAAAGTTTGCTAATGATACAAAATTAAGATAGTTAAGTCTAAAGCACACTATAAAGAGTTACAAAGGGATCTCACAAACTGGAAGAGTGGACAAAAAATGGCAGATTAAGTTCAATGTTGTTAAATGCAAAGTAATACACTTTGGAAAATACAATCCCAACTATACGTAAAAAATGGTGGGGTCTAAATTAGCTCTTACCACTCAAGAAAGAGACCTTGGAGTCGTGGATCACCCGGATCGATCAGTCTTCAGCTGTCATTAAGACTGCGCTGATCACAACATGTCCACCATTCTTCTCACATTCTTGCCTTTCTTCTCCACGTTCATCCGAAACTTTTAACAATGTCATCTTCCCATCTTCTTGGAGGCTGACCAGATGGTCTTTTCTGTTCTCATGGGTACCACTCAGTAATGATTGCGGTCCACCTATTGTCCGTGAACTGTGCTATGTGGCCTGCCCATCGTATTTTTTTGTATCTGCTTTCCACAACAATATCTTTCACACCGCTGCGTTCTCTAATAATTTCATTTGGGATATGATCCAGAAGGGAAATTCCCAACATAGCTCGTTCCATTGCCCTTTCAGCTACCAACAGCCACCGCTGTTCTCTCTGCGTCAGTGTGCACATTTCACTGCCATACAGCATGGCTGGCAGCACTGTTGAAGATAGGTGTACATGTGGTCTTGTCGATTTTTCCTTTGAGGATGTCCTTGATGGAATTAAATGCACACCATCCTGCCCAAATCCTTCGCGAGAGTTCTCAGTTCATGTCTTGGCGCATATTAACTTCTTGGCCCAAATATATGTACTGTTCCACTTCTTCAATTTCTTCTCCTGTTACTGTTATTCGGGCTTTTCGTAAGACATCTGATTGCATGTATTTTGTTTTGCAACGGTTCATTTTCAGACTGACCTGACTGCTTTTCTTGTCAAGTCTTTGTAGCATGCTCTGCAGTTGGTTGGTGCTTTTGGCAATTAGTACAATGTCATCCGCGAATCTGAGATGAGATAATCGTTCTCCATTTATATTAACACTACTCCTCCAGTTGATCTTGTTCATAACCATTTCAAGGCAGCAGTAAGTAGTTTTGGTGAAATCATTTCTCAATTGGGATGTGGAGGGGAGTTTCGAGAAGAGTAATGTCTTTTGTACATCCATTATTCGCTTCTTTCAACAAACTGATGTACTGTGTGTTAATGCCCTGCTCTGCGAGCGCCTTTAATATTGTGTTGAACTTGACGCTATCAAAGGCCTTTTTACCGCTATAAAATCCTACCTCAGCGCCTCATCTTGGTGCAGCGGTGACCCCAGCCATCTGACAACTATGGTAGCGGGGTGCAGGGCTAGATTAAGACCTGTAGAGGCCCTAAGCACTGAAAAGGTTATGGTGCCCCCCCATATGTAATTCAAAATAAAAACAATACTATACCATAAAATAAAAAAATATTTTTCAAAATGACACAAAACTTACATGTATGCTGAAATTAAAATAGATTCTTTCTAGATTTTCTGATTGCAAAATTCTGGATAAGTTCATTGAAGCTGACTCGATGAAGCATGTGTGCTTCCATACACAATAGGGAAAGTGAATCAAGTCTATCCTGACACACTGTTGTTCTCTGAAGGGTTTTTATTCTTTTCAGCTGAGAAAAAGAGCATTCTGGGAGCAGTTAGTAATCATCAATGTTAGAAAAATACGTAGTGCGAGCTCTACATTTGGAAATACACATTGTATTCTGTCTTTCAATATTGTGTCGTGAAGATCAATGTGACTGAATTTCATTTTTCCTGTTTCATTAAACTTTGCGTGCATATAACAGTGGAACTGCCATACTTCTCCACAGAGATTCATGTTCAAGTCAACAGGATATGAGTCAACTAGCTTTTGGGAACCTTGTGAATATTGTCCATCAGATAAGTCCATATCATTTAGAAAAGAAAATCTACTTGATACTTCTTTGTACACTTCACCTCTCCTCTTCATATGACCTTCAAGTGTCTCAATTATAGCGTAGTAGGTAGATATTATACTATTTTTATATAAGAGAAAAAATGAATTAAGTATGTATAACTCAGAAAAAACATTGTTGCTGGTGGTTCTGGGTACAGCCTCACTCCTCCCTCCATGAAAGCAGCAAGAGACAACCGTTTCACGCCTTTTTTCCTGGGTGAACTGTGCAGACGCCATACCACGGCAAGCATGGAGCCTGCTCAGCTCAAGACAGCAATCATGGACGTTGTAAACACCTCGCGCATTCTCGTGCAATCTGTGCTGAACCAGGACCTGCAAAACCAGGCGAGGAGAAGGCGGCTATGGCAGAGCGGCGGCTAGAGTGATGAGGACATGGACACAGAATTCTCTCAAACCACGGGCCCCGGCGCATTGGAGTTGCTGGTTAGCAGGTTCTACGCCCATTGAATGCCAATTTTGGACCCGGGAAAACAAGCAACAGACTGGTGAGAATGCATAGTTGTGCAGGATTGGGACGATTCCCAGTGCTGCGAAAACTTCGCATGTAAGCACTTTCATGACTGTTGTGACTTGCTTCCCTCCCCTGAAGTGCTAGAAATACCAAGATGAGAGCAAGCCCACAGTTGAGAAAACGAGTGCAATAGCCCTCCTGAAAGCTTGCAACCCACTGCGACCAGTCCAGTCGGCATCAATTTGGAGGGCAAATCTACTGTGGGGGCTGCTGTATGCAAGTAGCCAAAGCAATCACTAAGCCTGCTCACGAAAGTAGTGACCTGGAAATGTGCAGATCATAATGGGATGGCGCTGCAATGGGATTCCTAACTGTGGTGACGATAGATGAACCCATATCACTATCTTGCACCGGAAGCACCAGGTACCCAGTAACATAAACCGCAAAGGTACTTTCAAGTGCTGCAAGACATGTGGTCACAAGTGAGTTTCACCAACATCAACATGGATGGCCGGAAGGGTTCATGACACTCGCGTCTTCAGGAACACTGCTCTGTTAAACAGCTGCAGCAAGGAATTACTTGTTGAAATGCCTGTAGTTATCCTGGGGACCCAGCCTACCCCTTTGATGCCATGGCTCATGAGCCATACACAGGCAGCCTCGACAGTATCAGGAGCTGTTCGACTACAGGCTGAGCAAGTGCAGAAGTGGTATGAATGTAATTTGCATTTAAAGGACGCTGTGCACATTACTGACTCGCTCACACCTCAGCCAAATCAATATCCCCATTGTTATTGCTGCTTGCTGTGTGCTCCACAATCTCTGTGAGAGTAAGGGGGAGACCTTTATGACGGGGTGGGAGGCTGAGGCAAATCACCTGGCCGCTGATTACATGCAGCCAGACACCAGGGTGATTAGAAGAGCACACTAGGAAGCAGCGAGCATCAGAGAAGCTTTGAAAACCAGTTTAATCACTGGCCAGGGTATGGTGTGACTATTGTGTTTGTTTCTCCTTGATGAAAACCCGCCCCCGTGATTGACTCATTCCCTGTAAGCAACTCCCCCTCCCCCTTTGATCACAGCTTGCTTTCTAAGGAAATAAAGTCACTATCCTTTAAAAACATGTATTATTTATTAATTGATTATAAAAAGAGGGAGAGAACTAACAAGGTAGTCTGGGTGGGGTTTGGGAGGAGGATAGGAGGGAAGGAAAAGGCCACTAAAAAATTTTCAAAATAATGACAACCTTTTAGTTGGGCTGTCCACTAGGGTGGAGTAGGGTGGAATGCACGGAGCCTCCCCCCACGCGTTCTTATACGTCTGGTGGGTGAGGCAGCTAAGGAACATGGTGAGGGAGGAGAGTTGTTATACAGGGGCTGCAATGGCACTCTGTGATCCTGCTGCCTTTCCTGAAGCACCACCAGACACCGTAGCATGTCGGTTTGATCATGCAGCAGCCCCAGCGTTGCATTATGCCTCCTCTGATCTTCCTCCCGCCACCTCTCATCTCAAGCATCTCTCCTCTCCTCCCGTTTGTCTCTTGTCTCCTCCCGTTCGTCCCTCCTGTCCTCATGGTCACTGACATCTTTCCTGTACTTTGATATCATGTCCTTCCACTCATTCAGATGAGCTCTTTCATTGCGGGTCACTTCCATGATTTCCGAGAACATTTCGTCTCACGTATTTTTTTTCCGCTGCCAGATAGCCTTTGGGATGGAGTAGGGAGGCTTGAAAAATTTGCAGCTGCAGGAGGGAGGGAATAAAGGGAGAGAAGTATTTAAAAAGATACATTTTACAGAACAATGGTTACACTCTTTCACGGTGAAGTACACTATTCACATTACATTGCACATGTAATTTCAGTACAAGGTTGCATTTTGCATCTTTTTAATATTGAGTGCCTATGGCTTTGGTGTTAGAGATCACAAACGCAGGTCCGGGCAACAGAATTCAGCTTGCATGCAGCCATGGTAAGCCATTGTCTTTTGGTTTCTGCAGCCTTCAGATATCCAGTGCCCTCCTTTCCCAAATACCAAGCAAGCCCGTTGAGTGCTGCGTCTTTCCTGTTAACATGCAGCAGCAGAAACCAAACTCCCCCGCTCCATCCAATTCTGTGGGATGATCGCTTTACCCCTCCCCACACCACGTGGCTGGTATCAGGGAAGATCCCTGCTAGCCAAATGCAAAAACGCTCAGCACCAGTCACTCGTCCCCCCTCTGCCTGCTTGGCTAACAGCAGGGAAGGATTTTTTTTTCAGCCATAGGAAAATAGCCCAGTAAGAGTGGCCACCTCTATCCCCTTAATTAAAGTCCCATATTTAAACTAGGTTACCATGAACGATATCACTCTCCTGAGGATAACACAGCGAGATGAAGAACGGATGTTGCTTGAATGCCAGCAAACCCCAGGACCATACGCTGCTAGACTTTGTCATGCAGTGATACCAGATTACTTGCTACATGCATGGCATTGTCAAGTGTCCTACCATGGAGGACGAAATAAGGCTGCGCTGCCCAGTAATCTTCCGCAAAGGCTTTTGGAGTACCTCCAGGAGAGCTTCATGGAGACGTCCCTGGAGAATTTCCGCTCTATCCCCAGACATGTTAACAGACTTTTCCAGTAACTGTACTGGCTGCGAATGCATCCCAAGTCCTCAGGGCAAATTAATAATTAAAAAACGCTTGCTTTTAAACCATGTTTTATATTTACAAAGATACACTCACCAGAGGTCCCCCCTTCCATGGCTTCATTGTCTGGGATAGTGGCTTGGGAGGGCTGGGAGGGTAATTCCATCAGGCTGAGAAACAGGTCCTGGCTGTTGGGGAAAATGGTGTGCTGTGTGCTCTCTGCAATCTCGTCCTCCTCTTCCTCCTCCTCATATTCCCTGTCCGCAGAATCCTCAGGCATGGCTGAGATTACCCCCGGCTCAGAATCCACAGTCAGGGGTAGGGTAGTGGTTGTGGACCCCCCTAAAATTGCATGCAGCTCAGCATAGAAGCAGCATGTTTGTGGCCCTGCCCCGGACCTTCCGTTTGCTTCTTTGGTTTTCTGGTAGGCTTGTCTGAGCTCCTTAACTTTCACTCGGCACTGTACTGAGTCCCTGGTGTGGCCTCTCTCCATCATGGCCTTGGATATTTTTTCAAATGTTTTTTCATTTCGTCTTTTGGAACAGAGTTCTGTTAGCACGCAATCATTTCCCCATATAGCGATCAGATCCAGTACCTACCGTAGGGTCCATGCTGGAGCTCTTTTTCGATTCTCAGGCATGCGTGCCTGTGCTGATGAGCTCTGCATAGTCACCTGTGCTGATTAGCTCTCCACTCTGGGCAAACAGGAAATGAAATTCAAAAGTTCGCAGGACTTTTCCTGTCTACCTGGCCAGTGCATCTGAGTTCAGATTGCTGTCCAGAGCGGTCACAATGGTGCACTGTGGGATAGTGCCCAGAGGCCAATACCGTCAAATTGCGGCCATACTAACCCTAATCCGACATGGAAATACAGATGTCAGCGCTACTCCCCTCGTTGCGGAGGATTACAGATATGGGTATTAGGAGCCCTTTATATCGATATTAAGGGCTTTGTTGTGTGGACGAGTGCAGGGTTAATTCGGTTTAACGCTACTAAATTTGGTATAAAAGCGTAGTGTAGACCAGGCCTAAGTAGTAAGATCAAACTCTTCTAGCATCCAAACAATGCAACTTTGATTCATTCTTATGAGTGTGAGGTTTTGGAATGAATACACCGAAAAATCAGAAATTATATTAGGTAAACATTTTGCGTATGGTCACACTACTTTAGCTTCCATCAAGGCATAAAATACAATAATTCTTATAGGTGATGTAACTGCTATAATAAAGGTTGTTGTAATGGAAATATGAAATAAAGAACAAGCTGATAAATGTTCAAATGGTGGACACGAGTTACATTAACATAAAACTTAAGTCCCATGGAGAAATAGGGGCTCTTAGTGGACTTCTTACTCTTAATAGACCTTTTAAAAACATTTTGACAATATAATGAGAAAATATTGATTTTTTCATCCACAGAATTGTGAAAAGCTGCTATTGCAGCTAAATACAGTCTAAAGGTATGTCTACATTTACAGAAGTGTGTAGAGTACAGACACTGCATGCCCTGTATCAAGGGTATAAATAACGGTGTAGCTGCTGGTGAGGTATGGGTTAGGTGAGTAGAGTGCCCTATATGTCTGAAGCCCCCAAGGGTATAAACCTTACATGGGCTCTCTACATAGCTACATTGCTATTTTTAGCAGTGTACTGTTCCAGTGCCTTCTTGCTGCAGAGGGAACGGCTGGGGCCTTCACTCGTACCTCCCTGCTGCCGGAGCCTTTCACTGTCAGACGCAACCTAGAGGATGGAATGGATATTCCCTTATTCTTTAGGAAAAGCAAATACTCTAAAATACACTGAATAGGTGCCAATACTGGAACAAAACCCTTATCTGGTACCCATAGTAGAAATCCCCACTGAAACCGGGAGTGGAGCCATTGGGAGCTGCAAACCCTGGTGCCCCCCACAGGGCAAAAGTTATCGTCACCAGGAATGACACCTTCCTGGAGAGCAGAAGAAGAGAGCAGGATGCCAAGGGCTTGAAGGGGGCTTTCATGAGTTGCACAAGCACCAGATTCAGGTCTCATAGAGGGACTGGGTCTCCTATTTGGGGGTAAAGCCACTCCAGACCTTTTAAGAACTGGACCGTCACGCTATGAGCGAAGACTGACCTGCCCTGGAATGGAGGATTGAAGGCTGATATAGCAGCCAAGTGGACTTTAATTGATGGCCAGAGGTGAAGCTGGGCATGACAGACCATGTAAGTACAGGCAGCCATGTGGCCTAGCAGCCTTAGGCAAGTGCAGGCGGTGGTGGGTGAGTGGCCCCTCATATGGGAGATTACGTCCCAACATGGATCAGAAATAGGTCTCTGGAAGGAATGCCTTGGCCCACGTGGAATTGAGGAAAGCCCTGATGAACTCTATCCCTCTTTCCGCTGCATTGGTATGAGGGTTGTTTTTTTACGTTCATTAACAGGTCCAGGTTCCAGCATGTGCATCAGATTGAGGCTGCTCTGCACTTGATCCCGTGATCTGTTCCTGATGAGCCAATTTTCAAGATAAGGATAGACCTGGACCCCACAACACCTTAGGTAAGTGGCACCTCAGGTAAGTGGCCAGACATTTTGCAAAGACCCACGGCGCCAAGGAGAGGCCAAAGGGAAGCACTGTGAACTAGAAATGGCACTGGCCCACCATAAAATGGAGGAACTGTCTGTGTCATTGGGAGAGATAGAAATAATCGTCTTTCAAGTTGAGAGTGGCGTACCAGTCTCCTGGATCCAGGGACGGGATAATGGAGGCCAGGGATACCACGCAAAACTAACTTCTTGAGGTGCTTGTTGAGCCATTGCAGGTCGAGAATGGATTGTAGGCCCTCTTTTGCTTTTGGGATCAGGAAATAGCAGGAGTAGAAACCTTTCCCCCTCATTTCCTGAGGGACCTACTCCACCCCCTCCAGTTGTAGGAGGTCATCCACCTCCTGAATGAGGAGTTGCTCCTGAGAAAGGTCCCTGAAGAGGGACAGGGAAGGGCGTGGTGAGAGGATGGGATGGCCATAAACTGAAGGATGTAGCACAGTGACAAGCTGTAGCATCCAACGGTCCAAGGTGACTCTTGATCAGACTCAACGGGTAGGGATGGAGACAGCTGAGGAAAAGATGGGGCAGATCCGGGGAGGTGACTGGGGCATCACTCTCTAGCACACCCTCAAAACACCCCTTTCTGGCTCCCGGGGTGTTTTGCCAGGCCAGGTTGCGCAGATGAACAGGAGGAGGAAGGGCTGGGCTAATTGACTGTGTAGACTCACGTCTGTCTGTTCAGGGCCAGCCTTTGGGGTGGGCTGTATGGGCCCTCGCTGAGGGCGGCCTGCCGAAGGGCACTATGTGCAGGGTTTGGATTGCCACCTGACCTGCTGCTGAGAGGCCAGCTGGGCTGATGGAGGCAGCGCAGCAGGAAGGTGAGCAGCAGCATGGGGGAGAAGGAGAGAGCTGAGCTGCAGGGGGCAGTTGGACAACCAGCCATCGGAGCTAGGTGATTCCTTCATAGCAGGGGTGCTCCTCCTCTGCCCTGCTCTCCCTGTGCAGCCAGTGCTGTTCCTGTCCTCCACCCCCACCTTTCTCCCTGGCATCGCCCCTGGCCACTTCTGACAGGGAGTGTCCTCCTGTCTGCTCTGCGGGGGAGAAGAGAGGGAGGAAGAAGGGGCTGATAGCAGGGTGTCCCTCCCTACCCATGTACCCAATTTCCATTAAGCAAGGGTTAGGGACAAAGGGGGCACAGTGCAGAGATTAGGGGCTCAGGAGGGAGGTGCAGGGGGTAGAAGTGAAGGGGTGCAGGGATTGTGGCACAGGAGGGGGAGTGCAGGGGTTGGGGTGCAGGGGTTAGGAGCACAGAAGGGGCAGGTGTTGGGGTACAGCAGGGAAGCAGAAGTTGGGAGTGAAGTATAGGGATTAGGTGTGCAGGAGCGGGAGCAGGCATTAGAGGTAACGGGGGCACAGTGCAGGGGATGAGGGAAGGGAGGGTGGGGAGCTTATGGGGGCAGGGGCAATGGGGGTTCCACTCCCACAGGGTCCAGGGGCACCAAAATGCAAGTTCACCCAGGGTGCCATTTTCCCTAAAACCGAAAACCAAAAACAGCCCGACTCCATCAAATGGGAGATCTTGTATGGAAGACTGAATCTCCTGGGATAGGTCGGTGGTCTGAAGCCAGGATCTGTACCTCATGACCACCACCAAGGGACTACCCTGGCCACTGAATTGGCCACATCCCAGGCCCTCTGGAGGGAGCAACAGCATGTCAAACATCTCTCTCTCTTTCTTCCCTCTTGGCTTTGCCTCCCTCTGCCCCTCCAGAGTCAGGTGAGCATTACCTCATCACAGTCCCAAACTGACCAAAGGAAGTGGGGTGACTCACTCGAGAGTCCAACAGATCCTTTTTTGTTGCCTAGGCCATTGTCCTTTGTTTCTGTGTGTCTTGGCTGGGTTTGTCCCATACATGTCCTGATGAGGTGCGAACTGCCTCTCTGCTCTTGGAGAGTTTTTTCCTGGGCTTGCTTTAAGCCGTGAAGACACATTTTCAGCCTCATAACTATACACATGAAATTACAACCTATAACATTACTATAACAACGATTACTATAACAATAATGCTCAGTGCATCATGAGCCTTCTGAAGACCCTCGACATGACAAAATTTGCATTGGATACCACACAATCATTTTACAAGGATGTACATGGGGGTGCTGGATGTCACAGAGTCCCACAGGTTAAAATTGGAGACTGGCCGTGGAATAAATTTTCCTCCCCAAAAGGTCCAAGTCTCTTGGCCTCCTTATTTTTGAGTGTGGCACTAGCATGCCCCTGCTTGGCCACCAATACAACCAATGACCCTGGGGGAAGATGGGTGTATAAGTATTCAGACCCCTTGTTGGGGACAAAATACTTTTTCTCGACCCTCTTGGAAGTGGGTGGGATGGAGGACGGGGTTTGCCAGAGGGCTTTGGCAATGTTCAGGAATCCTGAGTGCACCAGGAGCACGACACGTGGAAGGGTGGACGCAGAGAGCACAGTGAACAAAGTTTCTGATTTCTCTGCCATATCTTCTGCCTCTAGGCCTAAATTAGTCGACACCCATTGGAGCAGGACTTGGTGCTCCTCTAAGTTGGCCAGTGGGCTATCATGGGAGGGCCCCACCACCACTTCACCTGAAGAGGATGACGACTGAACCACTGGGGGAGAGCCAGGAGAATATATCCTCCACAGGGGAAGTGGGTCTTGGGGTAGGCACTTGTCACTCCACCTCAGTGTCCGCCAGCACTTCATGTACTGAGCCTGGTGCTGCTGGTGCCATCAGTGCCAACTGGAGTTGTCCGATGCAGCAGCTGACGACTGCTGAGACAGAGGCATCGGCATAACAGACATGCCCTAGGCATTCCAGTAAGACCATTGTGCAGGCCATTGGCCCTGCTCCCAGGTCAGCATTACTGGGGTGGATGCAACCTCCAGAGCCCAGTCACAAGGGTGCTGTTTCGGTGAGGGGTTGAACTCCCTCTCTGTGCTGGAGAAATCCTCCTCCGGTGACCATGGCAGGGCTTTCAATGTCTGAGTCTGGCACCTAACCATCGCCGTGGGTGACCGGTGCCTCAAATAGTCTGACCAGTGCCAGAAGCAGGGGGAGTGGCACCATGTTGGGGATCATCCAGGTCTCAGTGACGGTGACCATCGGCAGGAAGATGACGGTTACTGGCTGTACGGCAATTGGTGCTTCCCTCTGGATGAGGCCCGGCGTGAGGGCGGAGACTGGTAGGGCGGTGTTGGAGATCTGTAGCAGCGAACCAGTTACCTGGGCTGATGCAGAGACCAAGGTTGCAGCGACAAAGGGCTCTGTCTGAGCTCCAGAGACTGGCAGTGCTCACTCACCTTCTGGGAGGCCTTCACAGCTGGCTTGCCCTCATAGGGAGCCTTCACTGGGTCCATTGCTGCACATGGTGCTGGCTGCGATGGGTGCTGGGAGCTGAGAAGGCATTCAAAGTGCCATTAGTCTGGGTCCCCTACTGCTTCCCAGAGTTGGTGGCGGATCCCTTGGGGGCTAGGAGTTCCCCTCTGGGACGTGCCCCCTTGTGGCTCCGGTGTGGGCCGGCAACCCAAGCAGGGTCCTTAGCCCAATGCTCCTTGGTCTGACTTGCTCGGTGCCAGGTCCCTCTTCTTGGTCTTTTTCTTGGGCACCGGTGCTGGGAGTGCGCTATGCACTGAGGCCGAAATGCTGGGTGTTGAGGCTGGGCAAAGAGTGGCCTCCATGAGTTTTTTCTGTGTCTGTGGATGAAAGACAAATGCGACACTTTTCGTTAATGTGGGATTCCCCCAGGCACTTCAGACAGCTACTATGCTGATCGATAACAGGCATAGGCCTGTTGCAGTCAGAGCAGGGCTTAAAGCCTGGAGACTGGTGTATGCCCCGCGTGGGGCAAAGTCCCTGCTAGGACCCTAACTGACTACAGTACTTAACTGTTATTTACTAGCTAATCTAGTAATCTAGTAAAAACAAACTATTTACAGATGGAACACAAGGTTGGAAGAGTAGGAAAACTGTTGACAACTTGTGAAGCAAGGGAGAGAGGCACTCTGACCAACCACTACAGGCTGTAGGAAGAAACAGAGGGTGTAGTGCCATCGGCGCCTCCAGGGGGCACCACAGGTGACCCTATGGATACTGCTAAGGCAAATGTCTTCAACAACCGTGCATATGGACGCACATACCTAGAATGGAATTGACATGAGCAAGCAGTCGGAGAAAAATCCGGCTTTCCCCCCCGGAGTTAAGATTATAAGAATTTATTTAACAGGAGTTAAGATTACAAAAATTTATTTTAGTAAAGCGTTGTTTAGAGTGGTAGCTGTATTGGTCCCAAGCAAAGAGAGAGACAAGGTGGGTGAGGTAATACCTTGTAGACCAACTTCTGTTGGTGAAAGAGAGAAGCATTTGAGCTACACAGACCTGAAGAAGAGATCTAAAGCTCATTTCTTTCACCAACAGAAGTTTGGCCAATACAGATATTACCTCACCAACCTTGTCTCTTTATTAAAACAAGAATATATCATATGATAATGAATATACAGCTTGAGCAGATCTATTGATTACTAGGTATAGAAGACTTTCTCCAGTGGAAATAACTTTGTATATTTTTCCCATGGTCTATTTTGATCCTTATAAAACAAACAAAAGCTGATGAACATGGAGTCGTGGTTTATAAACACTCACACTACCTCAAAGAATCTCACAGCACCATGGTACTGTTTGAGGAGTGCTGGTAATCTTGCTGAGGGATAGAACACGCTACAACACATTCAGTGTTTCCTAACCTGTGCCCACTTGGAGGGCGTCAGGCTAGTCTTAGAGAGTGGGGGGAATATATGGCAGGAGAGAGCAGCAATGAGGATGGGGAAAGATGGTTAGGAGAGGAAGATGTCTGGATTGGTTGGGGGAGGAGGGAGGCAGGAAGGGCAGGAGGAGGAAGAAAGAGAAAATGGAAGGAAGCAGCAACATATCCATTGGATGGATTTGTGAGTCCTGTGTGAAAGGCCTTATTACTGATGGATATGGAGAACTTCTTCCACTTATAGTGGATGGGTCAGGGAGTATGTTAGTGTGGGGCAGGGTTTAGCAGCTTGATGATATTTGTTGCCATGAGTCCACATCCATCCATTTTACTGAGTGGTATGCCATAGGCCGCAAAATACTGTAGCGTGTGTATTTTGTATCAAATATACGCAGGCCTATTTTGTCCTGTGCTCTTGTGCATATAGTTAAATCCTGATCCATGGCAGACTATATTATGGAGTCTTCTGGACTTCTGTGAACTGCCCAGGGTCCCTGGCCCTTGGAAAGATCTATTATTTATAGAAGAAAGTTTTGTTCTCCACATGGAGAAGATCATGTCTGATGTTAACTTACATCAATCCTAAATTAACATTAGGAAATGAGACATTTTGGTGTGTGTGTATTGGATTGACTTAAGAAAAGATGTATCAAACAAAAGCTAATACGGATTTTCATACTACTCTCATGAATGGACACCTTGTGATTATGATACTGAAGTATCAAGAACTAAAGGAACTATAAACTGATCTGGTTTCTACGTATACCTTGCAGTCTTAGAAGAGATCTTGCTCCCAGAGATCACCTTGACAGATAACAAAGAAAACCAGTTTTGTCTGTCAGAAGGACAAGAGTTCGTTACCATGCGAGGCGCAAGGTATGTTATACAATTCTGTAACTTAAGTGTAGATTTACTTTCAATAAGCCTGTCTTGTCAATTTTAGCAAACTGACATAACATTTTATTTCTGTTTTTCATTATTTACAGTTGTCAATAAATGCTTGGTTTATTTTGGCTGTTATATGTAGGAAAATTAATCATACCTGCTTTCTGAGGAAAGTCTGAGAAAGGAGATGTAGTCAGCCACAGAAGTATGGGGTCTTTGTCTTAGAGTAGTGCTACATAGGGAGTAACTTTGAGCCCTTCCTGGCCTGGTAATGGCCACTAAAATGAGCCTTCAGCAAGATGTGTATAGAAGCGGGGTCGGCAACCTTTCAGAAGTGATGTGCCGAGTCTTCATTTAGTCACTCTAATTTAAGGTTTTGCATGCCAGTCATACATTTTTACGTTTTTAGAAGGTCTATTTCTATAAGTATGTAATATATAACTAAGCTATTATTTTACGTAAAGTAAATAACATTTTTAAAATGTTTAAGAAGCTTCATTTAAAATTAAATTAAAATGCAGAGCCCCCAGACCGATGGCCAGGACCCTGGCATTGTGAGTGCCACTGAAAATCAGCTCGTGTGCCGCCTTTGGCACACATGCCATAGGTTGCCTACCCCAGTATAGAACAAGGTTCTCATTGACTCAAACGCCCTACCACGCATTTGATTAACATCAAAGCTTCTGGTGTGTACTGTATATACAATACCATTTTTAGTCTAAGTAGGGGTGTTAAGGCCATCATCCTGGCCCCATTCTAATGCAGGTAATTATAGTCCTACTTAAATTCCCCTGAGATTTCATTTGGATATGGCCTATTTCACTTAGATTTTTAATTTAATGTTGCTCTGAGCTGTTAAACAGCTGCTGTGTCCACTCAGAAATAGTGACATTTCTGTGTGTGTGTGTGTGTGTGTGTGTGTGTGTGTGTGAAAAATGTATTCTAGAAGTGCAAAGTGTTACTTGTACTGTAATCAAATGGCTAGTGTGCATGTGTAGCACTGTCCAATACTATCGAATGAACTTCTCCAAGGAATAAAAACCATCACAATACTCAGCATCTTCTGCTCCAAGTGGACGGTGCAGGAGAGGGAAGAGCATTGTTGGCCATGAGCATTCATGCTTGAAGCCCCTTGATCTGTGTGAGATTTAAAGCTTTGCTGAAGTGGTTGTACACCCATGTCATGATGCAGTGAATTTTCTTCCCTTAATTTTGACATTTTAGTGTAGGATCACAACCTTTCAGCTTGTCTACTGAAATATGCAGGCTGATGGTGTCAGCAGTTAGATACTCTAAACAATGTAACTTGGATGAAAGCTGCCAGGTTCCATAAAATGTCCAGTGAGGTTGATCTACCAGGAGACACTGGAAGGAGAAAAGCTTAATTGCTGCAGATTCCAGCTATTTTGATTGCACATGAAGGGTGGAAGTATGGATGAAGTAGGTTGCTCTGCTACATTGATAAGAAAAGCGACCAGCAAGTTGACAAATGTAGACCACAGTGACCTAGCGTAGGCTAAAAAGAAAACAGGACTACTGGCACCAGGGGCTAGATTCCTCTGTTGCATCCTACAATAAAGTAAAAACAGAGAAAGCAGTGGTATAATGAAGGACTGGATTAGGCCACACTTAAGGGAGCCAAGAGAACAGAAGGGTTAATTGGCATCAGCAGGTTGGCAGTATAGGCCAGACCACTGTGTTGACTCACTGAGAAAGCTAGTAGAAGGAATGAGAAGAGGGTAGGAAAGTGTGGGCAGCCAGGCCGATGGCAGCCTGGGGAATGGAACAACATACCAGGCCAGCAGAGAGAGAGGCCGGCAGCCCGAGAAGCAGGATAACTCAGCAGCCACTGGCAGAGTGGGAGGCTGACAGCCTTGGGAGCTGGGAAAGTGGGCAGAGGGGGAGGCAGGTAGCCCAGAGAGCATATTTAATTCTGGAACCAGCAAAGTGTTCCTACTGCCTAGGCTACCTGGGCACCAGGAACATTTTGGTATTTCCAAAATGAAATATTACAGATGTTCAGTTCCACAATAATTTTTGACTTTTTGATTTTTGTCTTGATACAGCATGGGCCAAATTTTGAAAACTCAATTTTTCATGGGACAGAATTTCTGTTTCCTGGCCAGCTTTATTAATAACACTTGTTACCAGATGACAAATTAGAGGATTGGGCCAAAAGAAATCTGATGAGGTTCAACAAGGACAAGTGCAGAGTCCTTCCCTTAGGATGGAAGAATCCCATGCACTGCTACAGACTAGGGACTGAATGGCTAAGCAGCAGTTCTGCAGAAAAGAACCGAGGGGTTACAGTGGACAAGAAGCTGGATGTGAGTCGACAGTGTGCCCTTGTTGCTTATATGAAGGCTAACAGTATTTTGAGCTGTATAAGTAGGGGCATTGCCAGCAGATCGAGGGACATGATCATTCCCCTCTATTCAACATTGGTGAGGCCTCATCTGGAGTAGTGTGTCCAGTTTTGGGCCCCACGCTACAAGAAGGATGTAGAAAAATTTGAAAGAGTCCAGTGGAGGGCAACAAAAATGATTAGGGGGCTGGAGCACATGACTTATGAAGAGAGGCTGAGGGAACTGGGATTGTTTAGTTTGCAGAAGAGAAGAATAAGAGGGGATTTGATAGCTGCTTTCAACTACCTGAAAGGGGGCTCCAAAGAGGATGGATTAGACTGTTCTTAGTGGTACCAGATGACAGAACAAGGTGTAATGGTCTCAGGCTGCAGTGGGGAAGGTTTAGATTGGATATTAGGAAAAACTTTTTCACTAGGAGAGTGGTGAAGCACTGGAATGGGTTACCTAGGGAGGTGGTGGAATCTCCTTCCTTAGAGGTTTTTAAGGTCAGGCTTGACAAAGCCCTGGCTGGGATGATTTAGTTGGGTATTGGTCCTGCTTTGAGCAGGGGGTTGGGCTAGATGACCTCCTGAGGTCCCTTCCAACCCTGATATTTTATACCACAGTTAACTGTGTTTTACCCTTGCTAGCAGCCTAGGAGGCATTTCTTCCTTTCGCCAGTTTGGCAGGTTGTTTTTTTGCAGCGTAAGCAGCCTCCCCACCATGCCCCATTAACAATGACCATTATCAGTTTGTTCCATTGGGCCATGTCACAGATCTGTGTGTAAAGTGCATCACTTCACATGCTGCTGCTGCACCACCTCTGTTCATACCCTGGCGGGCACTCTGTATTCACTGCTGTTGCACTTATTTTATAAGTAGGATTGAGAGAAAAAAAATCCTCCCGCAACAGATTCTCAATCACTTACTTTGGCAGAAGCAAGGCTGTAGCGTTGACTGTAGTATAGACCAAGCCTTAGTTGCAATAACTCTGCACTGATTATTGGCCTTGTTTTTTGTTGCCATTTTTGCTAGCAAATCCCCTGCAAACTACTGGAGCTTTCTAAATACATAAATGACCATTACGAAAATTTGGATGAAGTCGCAGGTCAGTGAAAAAAGCACATAAAATGCTACACACTGTATTTTGTAAGTCTCTATTCATGTTAGGTTGGGCACCATACATTATGCCAAGCAGCAAGCATAACTAGCAGGATCAAAAAAGTAAATAACAGTGGTTAGAGTGCACATAACTTGTTTGCTTTATTGACTGGCTGGCTGATGGGATCCAACCATAACTGAAGTAGTTACATGCTTTTTGACAGTGAATTCTTATCCATTGATCTATTGACCATTCTCTTCTGTCAGCAAAAAGAACTAAACCTAAGTCTATTTCTAATACTCATTACTGGAAGAAACATACACCAGTCTAATCTTGCTTTCTGTATGTTGAAGTAAAGAAATTTGTAGAGGGCTTTGCAGAATGTTGCTGCTTATTTTTTGTCTCAGTGCATCCATGAGTTTTTTTTAGCTAAGATTGAATGTTAGAAGTTATATACAAATAAATTCTGTTCACTGCCAGTCATCCATTCCTCCTCCTTTTCCTTTTCCGAGTTCTCCCATGTTGTCTCATTTCTTCAGGGATCTCTGCCTTCTCTTCCACTTCCTTTTGCACTGGGTCTGTGCTGCTTGATTCTTGATGCTATGATCACAGTTTCAACCCCAGGGCCATTGCTCAACTTCCTTCAAACTGTTGTTTCTACTGTTTCTGTGCCTTACTGTGATGCTCTCTGTTGATCTGCTCAAAGGCTTCAGGCACACCAGGGAGCTCTCTCTCCCTACTTAATCTGTATCTTTCAGTCTTCCCCCAGATTTCAGACACCGGAATACACTGGTTTGCTTGTTTTTGATTCAGCCACAAGACCAATTGCTCACAGCCTTACCACATCAGATTGTGATTTTGTCAGAACTCAAACTAAACAAGGTCGTTTGATCAGAACCCGGATGTGCGATCTCTAGGAAAAACCCAGGGTGCTGCTGTTTAGAGCACAGTGGGGTCTTTTTGCACATGGTAAAGAACAGGACAGAGTCAGAAGATCTAGGTTCGCTTCCCATCTCTGTCACAGACTTCAGGCAACTCACTTAGGTTTTGGCCCTCAGTTTCTTAATCTTCATCTATAATATGTGAGTTTTACTTTTCCTCATACCTCAGGACAGAAGTAGTGTGAAATTTAATTCATTAATATTTTAAAAGGGTTTTGGAGACCCTCAGGTGGAAAGCACTTGACAAATGCAAGTGCATAATTTAGTAAGTGACACTCTTACCTGAAAAAGCAGCAGAGAATCCTGTGGCACCTTATAGACTAACAGACGTTTTGGAGCATGAGCTTTCGTGGGTGAATACCCACTTCGTCAGACGCAGGTCTGATACTCTTACCTGAGTCATTACTGAACCAATACTTTGGCATAGTGTTTTCTAGCTGGGACTAGCAAATGAGCATTGAAGTGACTCCATCTGTTATTTGTCGATCAGTTTGTCTAGTACCTGAAGAGTATTGGATTTAAGGAGCTTTTATGACCTGAATGCATTTAGCAAGCAAAGCTAAAAAGACATTTAAAAAGCATAGTATCACCCTACAAAATGATTAATAATTTCTAGATTTTTAGCTTTACCTGCAATTATTTAGATTTTACTGAGCACAGAAAGCAAAGACATTATATACTAGAAAATGCAACATGTAGCAAGTGTTCATCAATGTAGATTAGGTGACAGTTAGAAACAGCCATAATAAAGCTACCTCAATTTACAGATGAAGTTTCCTCTTTTTATTGGGAATGATATTAAAACAATCTATTTCCAAAGGACTTGTTTCTCTCATTAATTATGCCTGTGCTTGGCCAGTCAAGATCTACAATAAAGCTGTGCTTTGCTTCTTTAAAATGTTGATAACCACCATACTGTGGGCCTATATCTATCATTACACTTTGTTTCTCCCACGCATGTGGTCTTTCACATCACTGTTCACTCTCATCACAGACAGTAGTGTGTTTTAACAAGTATATCAGTAAAACAGGTGTGTGTGATTAGCAGTCTAAATTTTGAAAAGATCCAATTATTTTTTAAAACAGCTTTTCTATTCATTGCTTGTAATACATTTCTGAAAGCTTGAGAACATGAGGTCAAAAAGGGATACAGACTTCCCTAGCATCTAGAGGACTTTAGCCAATGCTAGCAATGTGGGATAGTCTGATGTGGCAGGGCATCATGCTGAGAATGGTGGATCAGCAGTTGATTCTTAGTGCTGTTCCCAGCTTTGGGTGGTCCCAACTGCTTTTGCTCATCTCTCTGTGTTGAAGTTGAATCCTAACAGATTTCACTCGTCCATTAGAGCAGAGGCCAACTGCACTGAGATGGTAAGCACTTCTGCAGTATAGGTCAGTGCTCTGCATCTGGACCAGGTTCTGGATCACGAGGGAGGGTCTCTTGCTCGAAGCCTGAAGCCAAATTCATGCATTGTTCAGCAAGTGAAAATTGTCAGGTGGCTGTCTGTATCACATCAGGTCTGGCTGAAGAAGGATCAGCAGATTGGGAATATGCTGGAGATATGGCCTTTTCCAAGGCAGAAAAGATTACTTTGTGTGATCCTCCACACTGCGCCTCAATCTGTCACATGGGCAGAGTTTTAATCCTAACGATTTTCCTCAGCCATACGGTCGGGAAGTGGTCTTTGTGTTAATCAGTCGACTGGCAGGTCAAAATGTATCTAAAAGCTGCCAAAAGGACTACCACCCCCCGCCCCGCAAACCCTAACTACTATGAGAATTATTAATTTTCTCAGATCTAACATTTTTAAAATAAGTCACTGTGGACACTGCTGAATTGTGACTCTTCCACAGGCACTAAGGAGGAACAGGCGCAGTTGGTGCTGCATTCCCTTATCTGCCCACAGGTAGGGAAGCTGTGAAGACACTGAGGATGCATGTACAGCCCCAATGGAAGCGTTGACTAAACATTTTTGGACTCATGGCATGAGTCCATACATACTAGAAGAGGATATCTGCAGAGCTTTAATTAAAAGTACATACAACCCAATTAAAAATTAGTCTTCCAGGATACTACTGTGAAGCCTTCAGGAACTGCTTATCAACTTGTACATCAATTCAAATATACTGCATATACTCGATCATAAGCCAGTTCATTTATAAGCCAACCCCTCCAAGATGGATAAGTAAATATGGAAAATTTTTATAACCCGTTCATAAGCCGATCCTATAATTCAGGGGTCAGCAAACTTTGGTTCCCGGGCCATCAGGATAAGCCACTGGATGGCTGAGATGGTTTGTTTACCTCAAGCTTCTGCAGGCACGAAGATAAACTTAAGTAAACAAAGTGTCCTGGCATGCCAGCTGCTTACCCTGATGGGCAGGGACAGCAACTCGTGGGGAATTTTTTTTTTTGGGCGGGGGGGGAGAAGCTGGGGGTCAGAGGAGCCTGTGACCACCCTCCACATGACTCCACCCCTAGCCTGGGACCCCCACACTCTCCCCATCCCATCCCTTCCCATCTTATCTGGGGAAGGCCAGGGGAGGATGTCTGTGGTCTGACTGGAGCTGCTCCAGCAGGCTGGGCAGCGCAGCCATAGCCTGCTCCGGTGGGGCAGACCGGGCGGAGTGGCCACAGCATGTTCCAGGGGGCTGGGCCGTTCTCCAGCGGGCCAAGCGACACGGCCACAGCCTGCTCTGGGGGATGGGGCCAAGCGGCACGGCTGCAGTCTACCAGCCCTGGAGCTGGAGCTGCAACTGCTTCGGAGGCTGGGGGGACAGCAGCATGGCCAGAAGTGGAGAGATTCTGGCCCCGCC
Source organism: Chelonoidis abingdonii (assembly GCF_003597395.2). NCBI lineage: Eukaryota > Metazoa > Chordata > Testudines > Testudinidae > Chelonoidis > Chelonoidis abingdonii. The sequence goes on along the minus strand of NC_133769.1, from coordinate 291,191,387 downwards.
TCTTCCCTTCTGTCTCTGCTGGCTGTGCTGCCCCTCCTTGCTCCCTCTGTTGGGGGGAGGGGCTGTGTTCCACCTCTCCCTCTCTATACTCGTTCATAAGCTGACTCCCTTCTCTGGTGCTTCCCTTTTTTACTAAAAAATTCAGCTTATGAACGAGTATATACGGTAATACTTTATGTGAAGTTTAGTAAGATTACCCAACTTTTCTTAAAGGATGATCAAGCAAACTTTTTCTATCTAATAAATAGTACCATAAGCAACTTTACCATACCAAATAGTACCATAAAGCAATTTACCAGCTGGTTTTGAATTTGTTTCTTTAAAAAATGAATACCTTTTATTTGTGAAATGAAATGATTTGGTTTTGAGCCATTCTAAAATAAAGTCTTACACATTAATTAGACTTTCACTGTATAAAAATGTACAGTGGTTTTATTGACATGTACATTCCATTATGTTTACAGCTGCAAGATATGAGGCACACTCAGTATTGCACTTCATTAAAATTTCAGGCTCAAACATAACCCAGAAGTTTAAATGAAACTGCTGTTGTAATTTAGTAATTCTTATACAGGACAAACATTGATATTCTTTATATACAGCGTGATACTTGTTACATTTATGCCTTCCTAACACAATTTTTTTTGTAACAGTCTAGGAAATAAACGAGAATACTCCTCTTTTCCACCCCCACCCATGATGCAGTTACAATTGTACAGGATTACAAAAAGTCAGTATACAATAATCCGTTTTTTCTTTCTTCATCTGAAAACCAGCATCATTCATAGTCCACAGACACAGAGATCCTTTAATAGAAATTATTTATTTGTAAATGTCCAGTGCTTCATAGCCGATGACTGTAATGGCCACATGCAAACATCTCACAATTTTTGATGTCTTAGTTCAAAAGAATGTCAATTTCTCACAGCATGGTAAATGGTATTTGGCATCCTTCTTGCACTGTAAATTGTTCCTTTTAGCTGGGTTATGAAATGGTCCCATCCTCATCATGACTGGACTTTATATTCTGTTTAGGACACTTGTGGGATGAGGACAACTGTTTTGCTCTGGTAAAAAAATTACTAGTCTAAAAAGTGTGTGCATTTCTGCAAACCCCACATCCCAGAGCAAATTCCTCACCAGTGGGTGGATGGACAACATGAAGTGGACACTCTGTTCCTTCAAGTTGTTTGCCTTTTGGACCTGCAATCAGATTAAAGGGAAAAAGAAAGTTTCAAAACGTCCAAATCTTATGTGAATAAAACTGTAAAAGTATTGAAAAACACAGTATTAAACAGAGAAATCTGTTTGAATTTACAGGACACCGATAAAAAAAGATTTGGGAAAAATGCAGTTAGTATAGGAAAAAGTAGTAACAGGCCTTTCACTTGACCAGCTTCTATCAGACATTTAAATACTAGAAGTTTTACAGGATGAAAAGTGAATAATTGTGAACAGTTTGATTAAGCATAACAAAAAGGGCCAGAACTGTTGGCTTCTACAGGTCAAGGATTAAACACAAATTTGAAGACCCTCCCCAGACTATTAGACTGCTATTTAGTCATTGTAAATTTTCCATAATTAATTTGATCTACTGTCAAAATTTTATTGAAAGAAAATTAAAATTTCTTTAAATGGATCTTCAATACAGTGAAAAAAGTTTCAGCCCAATGTGGAACAAAAAAAGACGGTTACTCACCTTTGTAACTGTTGTTCTTCGAGATGTGTTGCTCATATCCATTCCAAGTAGGTGTGCGCGCGCCGCGTGCACGTTTGTCGGAAGATTTTTACCCTAGCAAGACCCGGCAGGTCGGCTAGGCGCCCCCTGGCGTGGCGCCGCTACGGCACCGAATATATACCCCTGCCGACCCGTTCGCTCCTCAGTTCCTTCTTGCCGGCTACTCCGACAGTGGGGAAGGAGGGCGGGTGTGGAATGGATATGAGCAACACTTCTCGAAGAACAACAGTTACAAAGGTGAGTAACCGGCTTTTCTTCTTCGAGTGCTTGCTCATATCCATTCCAAGTAGGTGAATCCCAAGCCTTACCTAGGCGGTGGGGTCGGAGTGAGAGACTGCAGAGTGCAAGACCGCCAAGCCAAAGGCTGCATCCTCTCTGGATTGTTGTACCAGGGCATAGTGGGAAGCAAATGTGTGTACCGACGACCATGTAGTAGCTCTCGCATTGATTATTCCTGGATAGGAATTTGAGCGAGGAAGCGCGGACCGAGGAGCCTGTGGGCTCTAGTTGACATGGTGCGGGTAACGTAACCCGGAGAGCGCATGAAGCCAGATTCGTAGCAAAGCTCGGAATGCAAGCCGATTACCCAGGAGTACATCCGTGGTCGGAAGAGACGGGCTGACCTTTCATCCGGTCCGCCACTTGCCACACAAGAGTTGCTGGGCGTTCTTACTGGAAAGGCTCAAGTGCTCGACCGGTCTCACTTATAGAAAGAAAGCTTAGCGCCCTTCCGGACCGTCCAGCGATCGTGCAACTGTGCGTCCCTACATGTGACTGTGTGTGGCTAATAGGGCAAGAAAACCGGGAGAAATATGTCCTGGTTGAGTGTTGAAAAGACGAAACCACCTTCGGAGGAGACGCTGGATGCGGGCGTTAGCTGCACCTTATCTTAATGGAATATTGTGTAAAGGCGGCGTTCCGCCATTTCAGAGCACAAAGCTTCTGGGACTATCCTAGCCGATGTAATGGCCACGAGGAACGCCGTTCTTCCATGATAATATAGATGAGCATGAGCCGATACCTAGGGTATCGATGCAGGTGGGCCGTAAGACTCGTCAGAACAAATTGAGGTCCCAGGTCGGTGATGGGGCGTCCGGCACTGGGGGGAAAAGGCGATCCAGCCCCTTAAAGGAACCTGAGACCATGGGATGGGAAAAACACGAGTATTGCGCTTTCTCCAGTGTGGAAAGTAGAGATAGCTAGCGTGGTGACTCGCAGGATGATAGGGCGAGACCCTGTTGCTTGAGATACAAGAGGATCTAGAATCATGGGTATGGAAAGCCGTGGCAGAGTTGCTGCATCTGCCGGCTGACACCAGTACAGAGGAAACCGCTTCCACTTTGCTAAGTATGTGTAGCGCGAGTGGAGGGTTTCCTGCTGCCCAGGGAGTACCTTCTGCACTGGGGTAGGCCAGCGCAACTCTGATTGAGTTAACCACGGAGGAGCCACGCCGTAAGATGGAGGGACTGCCGGTACTGGGATGGAGAAGCTGCGGTGGTCTTGCGTGGATAGGTCATGATTAGGAGGGGCTAAGGAATTTGGGCTGGCTAGTCGAGATGGTCCAGCAATTGTGGTGAACCAGTGGTTGCTTGGGACCACGGCAGGGGCAATCAAGAATGAGCGTAGATCCCTCGTCCCTGCGAAGTTTCAGCAGACCTTGTGCACAATGGGAAGGTGGGAAGGCATTAAAGCAGCTGAGTTCGACCAGACATTAGGGAAGGCGTCCGATATCGAGCCCGGGCTAGCCCTGGAAAAGAGCCAGAACCTCTGGACACTTTCCGGTTGCTGCGGAGCAAGAGGTCTACGTTGGGAAACCCCCACTTTTGGAAGTGGAGTGCGCTACTCGTGGCGAAGTGACCTCGTGGGTTGATAAAGGATCTGCTAGCTGGGTCTTGATAGTGTACTGCTGGACCCCGGAGGAAGACGCCATAGGTCTGTCGAGTGGGCTATACAAAATTCCCCAGTTCAATCACTTCCTGGCAAAGGGGGAGAGAAAGAGTCACCTCCCTGTTTAGTATGCGTCGCGGGGGGGGGGGGGGGGGGGGGGGGGGGGGGGGGGGGGGGGGGGGGGGGGGGGGGGGTTGTGTTGTCCAGTGAGCACTAGACGCAGCGGTCTGTAGAGAGGAAGGACGCTTGGCAGTCAAGCGAAGTCGCTCGTAGCTCCAATGTTTATGTGCAACGACAGCTCTTGGGCAGACCAGAGGCCTTGCGTACGACGGTGGCCCATGTGTGCCCCCCAGCCCAGAGATGATGCGTCCGTTGTTAGAGATACAGATGGTTGTCTCTGATGGAGCGGCATGCCTGCACACACCAGAGATGGTGTCAGCCACCAGGTCAGGGTGCCTAAGACACTCTGAGGAACAGTGACAACCATGTTTATAGCGTCCCTGTGTGGGCGTAGACAGCGGCCAGCCAGACTTGAAGGGGACGAAGGCGAAGCTTGGCGTGCTTGGTTACAAAAGTGCACGCTGCCATCTGCCCGAGAAGGCTGAGGCAAGTGCGGACAGTTGTCGTTGGGTATGTCTGAAGGCTTTCTATGGCAGCGACTATTTCCCGAAAACGGGGAAGCAGGAGGTAGGCTGTTGCGAGCATGGAGTCTAGGACGGCTCCAATGAATTCGATTCTTTGAGTGGGCACTAAAGGGGACTTGCCTATATTGACCATGAGGCCCAATCGCTCGAACAGGTCCATGACGATGGCAACATGTCTGGCGACCTGAGCCTCGGAGGTCCCGCGGATAAGCCAGTCGTCTAGGTAGGGGAAGACCCGGATGTGCTGATGACGGAGGAAGGCAGCCACTACAGCCATACACTTTGTGAAAATGCGTGGGGCAGTGGAGAGGCCGAACGGGAGGACCGTAAATTGGTAGTGCTGATGATGCACCATGAACCGCAGGTAACGTCTGTGTGGGGGGTAAATGGAGATACGAAAGTATGCTTCCTTCATGTCGAGAGCAGCGTACCAGTCTCCGGAATCCGGGGAAGGGATTATGGTCCCCAAGGACACCATGCGGAACTTCAGCTTCTTTAGGAAGGCGTTGAGACCGCGGAGGTCCAGGACGGGTCGGAGACCTCCTTTTGCCTTGGGGATTAAGAAGTATCGGGAGTAAAACCCCTTGCCCCTGAACTCCTCCGGCACCTCCTCTATAGCTCCGATTTTGAGGAGCGTGCGGATCTCCTGCGAGAGGAGTTGCTCGTGAGAGGGGTCCCTGAAGAGGGACGGGAAGGGGGGGTAGGAGGGAGGGGGCGAAATAAACTGGAGGTGGTATCCAAACTCCACCGTGCAGAGGACCCAACAGTCTGATGTTAATTGGATCCACGCCGGGAGGAAGGAGGAAAGACAATTGGAAAACTGGAGAGGATTCCGGGAAAAGACTGGTGCTCTGCTCTCGGGCGCACCTTCAAAAGTTTTGCTTTGGTCCCGCTGATGGTTTGGCGGAACCATTATTCTGGCCCCCTTGCGAACCAGACTGACGTCTGCTGTTTCCGCGACCACGCCTCCTATTAAAGTCTTGTCGAGGCCGAGGTGGGGGGTAAGGGCGCAGAGGCTGGGCCCAGAAGGATCTGCGTTGGGTCTGCGGGGTGTGCATCCCAAGAGAGCGCATGATAATGCGATTATCTTTAAGACTCTGGAGTCTGGGGTCCGTTTTCTCCGAGAAAAGGCCCTGGCCTTCGAACGGAAGGTCCTGGATAGTGTGTTGCAGTTCAGGGGGTAGACCCGAGACCTGCAACCACGATATTCTCCGCATCGCAATCCTGGAGGCTACAGTTCTAGCCGCTGAATCAGCGGCGTCGAGAGAGGCCTGCAGAGAAGTCCAAGCTACCTTCTTCCCTTCCTCCAGAAGGCTTTGGAACTCGGGACGGGAATCCTGTGGGATCAGCTCAGTGAATTTTGACATTGACTGCCAGGTATTATAATTGTACCTGCTGAGGAGGGCTTGCTGGTTAGCCACCCGCAGTTGAAGGCCCCCAGCGGAGTAGACCTTACGACCCAGCAGATCCATCCGTTTAGCCTCCCGCGATTTTGGGGCGGGGACTTGCTGGCCATGGCACTCTCTCTCATTAACAGATTGTACGACCAGAGAGCATGGAGTAGGATGAGTATACAGGTATTCATACCCTTTCGAGGGTACCATATACTTTCTTTCCACACCTCTGGCCTTAGGCGGGATAGATGCTGGAGACTGCCAAATGGTGTCTGCTTTGGCTTGGATCGACCTTATAAACGGCAGAGCCACGCGAGTCGGGGCATCTGCAGACAGTATGTCCACGCCCGGGTCCTGCACCTCTGGAACCTCCTCCACTGGTAAGTTGATATTCAAGGCCACTCGTCTGACGAGATCTTGGTGGGCCCGGAGGTCAATCGGGATGGGACCGATGTCGACGTGCATGCTACTGCCTCATCTGGCGAGGAGGACGACGACAGGCCCGGCACGAGTGAGTCCTGTTGTGGCTCCTGCCCCAGGGGAGCGTCAGAATCTGGGAGAGCCTGAGGGTCCTGCGTCAAAGCAGAAACGTCCGTATCTGCCGGAGGAGGATGGCTGATAGTGGCCTCCGGTGCACGATGGTCCGATGGGGTGGACCGAGATGTGACTGTGGGCTCGCCCTGGGCCTGGTGATATGCCCAGGGCGTCCAGAAAGACCACTGTGGAGCTTGTTCTGTGCTGTGGGTCTCAGGAAGGGCATGGCTCTGTAGGGCTATATCGCCATAGGCAGCGCTGTCAGCGCGGGAAGACCCCGATGGGTGCTGCGATGGCCATGGCAGAGCCGAGCGTCCGTGCAGGGCACCTCTATAATCGGTGTGCCGGATATCATGCCGCACCGGAGAATGGTACCGTGAGTCGTACCGGTGCCGAGAGCGGGACCAGGACCTGTGACCAGCGCGGTGCCGGGAGGTCGACCAGGAGCAGGAAGCTCGATGGTGGGAGCGGCTACGATGGGCGCGGTGCCGGTGGCTGGACCACCGTGCCGAGTACCGGTCCGGGGAAGAAGACCTGGACCAGTGCCGCAAGTACGACTGGTACCGTGGTGAACGGTACCGGGACTGCGAGCGGCGTCTGGACCTGGATCGGCGAGATCGGGAACGGTGCCGGGATCTCGATCTGGAGCGGTGCCTGCCTGTAGCTTCCGAGGAAGGTGGGTGGACTAGGGTAGGCTTTCCCGCTGACCTGACACCCCGCACCAGCGGTGCCGGGGGTTGAGGCAGGGTAGGCTCTGTCAGAGCTATAAGCTCCCTCGCCATTGAGAAGGTCTCCGGCGTAGTGGGAACGGTAAGCTCAACTGCGGTAGGTACCGGGGAGCTGTCGTGCACCGGACTCAACGGCTCCTGGATGGCCGGAATCAATGGTGCCGATGCAGCCGGTGCCACGGCAGGTGATGGTGCTGGGCAACTCGGCTGGAGTTGGTGCTCAGACCGCGGTGCAGGAGTTGCAGCGAGAGCTTTAGCCTGTTTGACCCTCGGGGAGAAGGAGCGGTGCCGGGCCGTCTTCTGTGCCGGAGATGGCTGGTGCCGGGGCGTCTTGACGGTGCCGGCGCTCTCCGGTGCCAATGGAGCACTTCTCCCCGTCGCGGGCTGTGCGGCACTCGGTGCCGAGGCTGGAGGGGTGAGGGCCGCCTCCATTAGGAGCTGCTTTAAATAAGCGTCCCGCTCCTTCTTCGTCCACGGTTTGAACGATTTGCAAATGCGGCACTTTTCAGTCAGATGGGATTCCCCCAGGCACTTCAGGCAGCGGTCGTGGGGGTCTCCCGTTGGCATCGGCCGGTGGCAGGCCGAGCACTGTTTGAAGCCCGGGGAGCCCGGCATGGGCCTGGGCTCCAGTAGAGGTGAAGGGGCTAACCCCCAACCCTCAAAACTATACTACTAAGTATGTTAACAACTAAAGGGTATAAAGAACAACTATACAACTATAACTATATACAGAAAAGCAAGAATGGGTGAATAGCTAGGTAAGTGGAGAAAGGCTAAGCCGCGCTCCACTGTTCCAACAACCGACACGGGCGGTAAGAAGGAACTGAGGAGCGGACGGGTCGGCAGGGGTATATATTTGGTGCCGTAGCAGCGCCACGCCAGGGGGCGCCTAGCCGACCCGCCGGGTGTTGCTAGGGTAAAAATCTTCCGACGAACGTGCACGCAGCGCGCGCACACCTACTTGGAATGGATATGAGCAAGCACTCGAAGAAGAACCTTTACATCTGAATAACATATACTTGTTAAATGAAATTTCACCTGAAGAACAATTTAGGAGTTAGGCCAACAATTACTTCCCTGGCATATAAATGAAACATTAAGCAATGCAGTAAAAGTATTTATTGCCCTTTCCTCTTAAATTATCTAAGTAATCTTCTAACACTATGTGAAAAGCTATAGGGAGCACATGAAACATAATATTAAAATTCACAGTTCTGGTGAGACCATCAGATCCAGTGGCACACGATGATGCCAGGAACTAAGGAATCAGTACAGTTCAAAGTGTTTTCCTTTATAGTTGCAGGATAAGTACTCAGGTTATGTTAGGAAGTTTGTTTATTCTCTCTTTGGTCCATGTGGTAGCATGGAACTCCAGTAGTGTGTGGAGGCAATTTGCTGAAGAAAGGAAGTTTCAAAGTATCTAATGATGTGTTGATTTTACTGTGATAATAGCATTGCCCATTTTGGAAACCAATATTTCCAGAAAGAAATGGATCACAGAACAAAGTAATCCATATTATGAAGATTATCTCAAATGTTGATCTTAAGACATCACATGATTAATTTTGCTATATTTCTAAAAATTAGCAAGATCAATTGTAATAGAATAACTGGCTGACTAAATAATTTTCTTGTCATTTAGATTGTTAAAACTGTTCTGTTAAAAAACATTACCTGCAGGACAATGTGGAAGTTCTTCTTTACTGATGCTTGTCATTCTTTGGAAATCATCATGGCAAGCATTGCAAAAATGTGTTGTCCCAAAGCAGAAAAACACAGCTACTGAGCAGCAGTACCGACATTTGTACTCCAAGAAATCTGTACCATGTTTGGGACACATCTGCATAGAAAGAAAACAAAAAAGTGCTGTTAACATTAGAAACGAAACTGTAACATTTAAGCAACACATTTACATATTTGAAACATCTGTCAAAAATTAAACAAATGTGTATTTTACTACAAATAAACCTAATTGCTGTATAGCTCAGATAACTATTTAAAAGTCTTTAAAAGAAAACAAAACTAGTCTGCTTACCTGTGCCCTTGAAACATCAGAGCATGCACCACAAATGAGCTCTCTTGGATCATAATCATCTCCTTGTCCAGCCTCAGCATCACAACGAGCTTCACCACCAAAATATGCCTAAATGTGACACACAAATGACTGAAGATTAAAACTGAAGAAATTGGGGACAGTTTATATTCCTGTTATCAAATTCATATGCATGGAGATGATGATAAAGGCTCTTAGTACAATCTCTTTATTAGGCTCTATAAGGTTAAACCCTTAAAAAAATAATCCTTTTTCTGCCATGACCCTCAAAATGGCCAAAATTATCCAGCAATCCAACATATCCCACATACACGTCTTTAATATGCGCAAAAGATTGCAGGGTTTGGATCATGGGACAATTTTTTGGCCATTCTATGAGTGCATATCAAGAAGGTGGGGGCAGGGTGGTGCTACTGAAGTGCTGCTGGAGCTGAAGGGAAGCTTCTCCCTCCTTTCTACTTTCCCACCTGCCAGCACAGTACTCAGATCCAGGGGAGGGGAAAATCCTGCCCCAAGGGGCTGTGAAGCTGGCTTGAAGTGCCACTCCCTCTGCCTTGGCCCTTGGAGCCAAGTCCTAAATGGGCAAGGTAGCAGAGAAACTGCTCTCCAATTGGGTGGAAAGCAACAGGGTGGGCAAAGATAGCAGAAGTGAGCAGTAGGAAATGAGCTGCTCCTTCCTTTCCATGCTCAGGCTCCTGTTGGCCAAGGCATTTTGCTGCTCTCAGGTTTTGGTTTTATGGCACAAAGGCACACCGGGCAGCCATAACACACACACTAAGCAGGGCTGCCTCCTCTGTGGAATTTCCTTAAGTGTTTTCAGACACTGCTATTGATTCGTGGGTGGGTACCCCCATCTTATTAGCTGCCCTTTCCCCATTTCGCAGCCTCCAGGGGAAAGAGAGCTAATCAGAGCTACCAGATATACTGAATTATAGGACTCTTAAGTAAAACAGCAGCTGTTTGCTGCTATCTCTGCACTGCCTGAAATTCACCCTCTTTCTGCCTAAGGGGATGTGGGTGGACTGACAGTGATATTTTCTTCCTCTCCCCCTGAAAAAAAAGAGTCTGGAAAGATAAGGAAAGGAGTCTCCAGGCCACTGTCCAGGAAGGAAAACCCTTTTGGAGCCCTAACCCTGCAGACCAGAGAGAGGAGATTTCTAAACTGTGTGCTCAGGTGTTAAACATTAGGTGTGAATGAGGGTTCAGGAATTAAATAAAATCACAGGTGTCAGTAGCCTGAGGATAACCAAATGACAGATTAGGGGTGAATACTAACCTACTGGAGTGGAGTCAATACAGAATAATACAGAGGGGATGCATGTGTGGGAGAGCGCAGAATGAAATATGAGAGTGTACAGCATGCTGGAAAGAAAACATGACATGTAATGGGAGCAGAAGGTGTGACGGGGGAGGAGGAGAGGGAGAGGCAGAAGAAGAAAATACCTTTATTGGGAGGGGAGCCAAAAACTGAATTGGTTGAGAGTTGCAATAGGGAAGTGAGCATTGATTAATTGTGGGAGGTGGGAACAAAACTGAACAAGGTGGATGGCAAAGGGAGTTTTCTAACAAAATAGGATGCCCACATTGTTTTGAGATGGCACCATCCTCTGTTCAGCTAAGGTATCTGATTTCTGAACCATTCTCTCTTTCTACGGTAGGTTTCACAGGGCCAGGGGTGTCTCTTTTTCTATATTCTTTTTTAGTGCTTTTTGGATTTTACAGTGCAGCTTTTCTAGTTTTCATACTCTATAAACAAAGAAGTGACGTTTTGGCAACATTACATCAATTTAATCTGAGGAAGTGCTAGCAGTCATACCTTTTTGCATTTGTAACAAACATAATAAGCATATCTGTTCATGGCATAGCTAGCTGGGTCATTATAAAATCTAACGCCAGGTGTTGTGATGGCCTCACTCTTGTGCAATCCTTCATACTCCAACCTCATCAGAGCTTTCCTCTTCACGTCTTCATAGAGTTCTTTGATTGGATCAAGCAAGTCCTTTAATACCGTATGATTAATTTTGTTCTAAGATAAAGAACAACTGATAAGAAACTTGGAATATTGTAATACTTTCATTATAACAATAGTAGTATTTGTTTGTATCACGGTAGTGCCAAAAGGCTCCATTGTGCTGGATGCTGAACAATCATAGAAAAGAATATAGAATATATATTTCAAGGAGGGGTAGCTACATTAGATGCTTGTTCTTTTCAGCTACTGCACTCATGGCAAACAGGAATACCCTTTTACCTCAAATTTTTGAAACTCAGATCCATAAGCTTGAGGGCTGGTCTAACTTACGTTGGGCTGTAGCAGCCACAGGGGGCTAAAACACACAGCAGAGGATCAGTGTAGCATAGGAGTACCCCAGTCACACACCATTTCTCTATCCATGCTCCTTTTTCCCTTCTTCATCAGCAACAAGCTTTGTGACATAAGAGCCCCTATATTGGATCCATGCCACTGGAAGATCACCCCCTACACAAGCTCCTATCATGATTGCAAGTATAGAAGTCCAGCACAGTAGAGTTGCTAAAGGCCAATAAATTCAATGTACTTATATTCTAATATGCCCCCTTTTCTGGCAGCTTCATAGAGGTGACTGAGCCATATGCACACTTGCTATTCATTACCATCCTTCTGTGGTACTGAAAGACAGGTTAAAAAGGCAGTCCTGCTGCTTGAGATAATTTAGGCTAAACTGAGGGAAGTGTGAAGTGTAGAGACTTAAAGTCTTCACTTATGTTGTAATGGCTACATTGCATCAACTTTCAGATTATTACAAACTGATAGACCTAAGTATATAAAAATAATTATAAGGAGTTCTGCATTATTTTCATTTTTTATGAGAAACCATCTTTCTAGGCACATTGGACAAGAATATTAAAAAAGGACTCTCCCATACCCACAATTTACGGTTCTTTCCTTTCAGCTATGTTGGAATGGATGGGTTATTCATTTTGCAGTAACTTGAGTTCCTTGAGATGCGTAGTGCAGGGGATCCTCCGTTGTGCACTTACTCCAGGCAGAGCAGAGATTTTTCCCTAGCAATGTTTGTCTGGTCTGTGCATGTGCCCCTGCTCTCCTCATTCTCATACTCTGCAGAGTAGATAAAGGGACTGCTGGACCACCACCATTTTAGTTTCTTCTCTACTGCCAATTCCCAGTAGGGGGAAATCAGGCAGAGGGTAAGGAGGGTGAATAGTGCACTACACACAGGGACAATGCACTTTGAAGAACTCAAGTTACTAGAAAATGACAATTCAAGTCATTGTCCCTATGTGTAATGCACTTCAGATGATTCAGAAGCAATATCTCTATTGAGGAGGTGAGTGTCTGGAGTCCTACAACACAATGATTGCAGAAATGCCCTGCCCAAAGAGGCATCAGAGATAGCTGCTTGCACCTGTTTAGTGTCTAGCCAAAGTGTGTACAGAGCTCCAAGTTGCTGCTTTGCAGATGTCAGAAGCAGGACATCTGTAAGGGAAGCTACCAATGCTGTCAGAGCGCTTGTGTGTGATCTTACACGTCCTTCAAGAGGAACACTATTCAGTTCATAGCAGAGTAGGATGCACCCAGAGACCCATTTGGACAGCCTCGGGGCTGGGGAGGGGGAAGAAGAGGGGAGACAGAATGGCCTCTCATTTCATTTGTTCTGAAAATGATATAAGGAGTCTTGGAGACCTTTTCAATGATTTTGTACTCTGTAGGTAAAAAGCAAGAGCCCTACATACATCCAGTGAATGCCCTTTGAAGAAGTCCCAGTCCAGTCCTTCCTGATACTGGATGCCTCTGATGATTGGTATAAAGGGCTTGGGCAGGGATCTTTCCCTCTTGTCCTTATGAGAGGACTTAAGTCTCCCTTCCCTCTGTCTGCTCTGCTGAGTCTCTTATAGCTGATGGGTTGTCAGTGGTCTTGGAACTGGCGGGGACAGAAGAGGAGGGGCTAGCTAGTTTTATCTTCTTCAGGTTGATGTACAGCAGGGTCTTGCCAGCCTCAGGTTGTTCCTGCCTTTATGGACTCCTCCATTAAGGAATTTTGAGGTTGGAACTCCCTCAACTGCTTGATCCTATTTGGGAACAACCTACAGATACTGCAGCTGGAAGGATGCAAGTTTCCCCCAGGCAGTACAGACAGAGGTTGTGGTACTCTGTGCCCTAGAAGGGTTTGTGGCATTTGATACAACTTTTAAAGGCTGGGGATTCTTGGCATACTTCCCCAACTGTAGGGGAACTGGGACTGGGAGGGCAAAAGAGGAGAGAGTTTAGAAATCTCTGTCCATCCCAGATAGAGGGTTCCAAGAATTAAGGAAGCAAACTCATAAAAACTATAATATATTTCAACTTTTTACAGAGTGAAGCTGAAGAAGTTAGAACAAATACTGAAGTTCTGTCCTAGACCATGAACAGTAAGAGTGAACTAAACTGGTGTTTGTCCAATATGCCCTTTATTCCTTTGATGCGGAGCATAAGGAGATGTGGGGTACATACCTGAGGGACACTGCTAGGGAAAAATCTCTGCTCCTGGGTGCATGTGCAACCTGAAAGGCAGTCCATAGAGGGACAAGCAGTCGAAGAAGAACTGAGGGCTTGTCTACACAGGCGCTTAGTGCATGGCTAGCTAGGATGTGAGCATACAGCTCCCTAGCCTGCTGTGCACTAAAACTGGCCATGTGGGCCCTGCTGCTACATACTAAAAATTCCAGTGTGTTTTGACATACAGCTGTTTGAAATGGAAGTATGTCAAAGCACGCTACAGAACTTCTAGTGTACAGCCGTAGGATCTACACAGTTACTTAGCATGTGACAAGCTAGTGCATTATAGATTTAAAGCCTGGCTTGCTGCATACTAAGTCTCTGCATAGACAAGCTCTGGGAATGAAGATGAGCACTATCTAATGTCCATCATAAGTAACATTAAAGTAAGCTCTTGTAGATACTCTGCGCTACAAATAGTAAACACATCACCCTTACCTTGCAAATAGGACAAGACATAAACCCAAAAGTTATCCTGGGCCCAAGCCATCTGTTTTCTAGTACGCGACGACAGCACTGCAAGTGGAATACATGACTGCAGTCCAACTTTAAGAAAACAGGAAGATGTATGAGTAACTACTGTATTGTAAATTCAAAAGTTGCAATAGCTACTGTAATGAGACACCATTATATTTGAGTTTTTGATTTTAACACTAGGTGTCAAATTACAAATTCATTTAAAATCTTAACATCAAAGCCTTTCCACCGATGAAAAGAAAGAATATTAATGGCCTTTAAAATCAGTTACAAAACTGAAACTTTTGCATAATACTAACCACTTGGCACATGAAATCATCAAAAGTGACCAAAGTAGCATACTAACTTCAGTAAAATCTTCAGACATACAATGTACAACCTCTACAAGGTCTATGCATATGCCCTTTTTTGGAATATGTTACAAATTGCTTGTATAAGAAATGGGCACAATTTTAATATGATCTGTCCCTTGCAAAGAAAGAGTGGTAGATAAGGAAGAAAAGGGTGGTGATTTAAAATGCTTTAAAAATACTTCTAAGTGAGGCAGATGTTCAGTTACAAACACAATGCTCAAAATACAGGAAATGTACACACCAAAATGATCCTATTTGCAATTTCAATCAGTTGAGAGAGCAGTAGTGCTAGACATACAATGAGCAAAGAATCCTGTGGCACCTTATAGACTAACAGACGTTTTGGAGCATGAGCTTTCGTGGGTGAATACCCACTTCGTCAGATGCATGTAGTGGAAATTTCCAGGGGCAGGTATAATATGATGTCAAGCAACTAGGATAAGTGAGGTTTCATATCAATCCAGGAGGATAGTCCTGTTCTAGCAGTTAGGTGTAGAAACCAAGGAGAGGAGAAACTGGTTTTGAGTTGGCAAGCATCACAGTCTTGTTTAATCTGAGTGAGTGTCAAATTTGCAGATGAACGAACTCAGCAGTTTCTCTTGAATCGTCCTGAAGTTTTTTTGCTGCAGTAACTGGCCGACCTTAACGTCTGCTATAGTGGTGGCCAGGGAGGGCTAATGAACGTGTCTCCTACAGTTTTGTATATTGCCATTCCTGATATCTGATTTGTGCTCCATTTATCCTTTGTCCGATAGAGACTGTCCAGCTGGCCGATGTACATAGAGGGCATGCTGGCATATGATGGCGCATATTACATTGGTGGACCATGCAGGTGAAATGATGTGTGGGTGATCTGGTTAGGTCCTGATGAGGTTGTCGCTGGTGTCTAAAAGATATGTGCGAGCAGAGTTGGCATCGGGGCTTAGTTTGCAGGATGGTTTCCTGGCAGAGTTACTATGGTGTGGTGTGCAGTCTTATGAGGATGTGTTTCAGGTGGCAGGTTGTCTGTGGGCCGAGGACTGGCCTGCCACCCAAGCCGTGAATAGAGGCCCACTGCTTGGGCATTGGTTTAGTACTGACTCAGCTGGAAAAGAGCTGCATACTGAATCACTGGTGCCACTTGTTGCAGCATCCTTTGTTTTACGAATGAGTCATGATAGCTCCCGTGGATTTTGAGTGTTTGCTTGGAGGTTTTCCACTGAAGCCTTGAGCAGGCCCAACCCTGCTTACTTTGAGAAAGCTGATGATTTCATGAGATAACAACCCAAGTTGTCGTATGGCTGAAGATTTAGTCACACATCCAGATATGCATGTATGTATATGAAGAGATACATCAAACTTAAAACATTAGCCAGTTTTACTTCTAGCTAAATAGGTACAGTTATCACTGTATCTGTATTCTCTTGTATGTCCGTTCCTAGTACTTACTTTAGGAAATACCTTGAATGCTGCAAGTATTGCTTGCAATTATATATACCTGCCCCTGGAAATTTCCTCTACATGCATCCGACGAAGTGGGTATTCACCCACGAAAGCTTATGCTCCAAAATGCCTGTTAGTCTATAAGGTGCCACAGGATTCTTTGCTGCTTTTACAGATCCAGACTAACACGGCTACTCCTCTGATACTAGACATACAATGTGATCCTTTGCACACTGACATTATGTACTCTTTGAAGCTTATAAAAATGCATCCCTTGAAAAGGAAATTGTAAACGCTTAAAAATTTAACAATGTTGTATAGAATTCATGTATTAAATAACAAAGGCAAACCTGGATAGCTGGTGCTGCTGAAAGTGCTTCAGTAAAACAAATCATGCACATGTCATCAGCATCTTGTTTAAGAGCTGTGGCGTTCTTATCACAACCATGCAGGCATGGCAAACAGTGCTCTTCATTCTTAACACCTCCACATGGATGACCACAAGGATGAGTCTTGCTACAAGCTATCTTAGCATACTCCTAATAAAAAGGAATTCTTAAATTAACATTTTTTCTAATCAAAGAATCATTTTGTACACTGCAATATATTTATTCTGTTGCTTCTTGAAGTAGTCTTTCTACCTGCAATGAAAACTCAGGTTAGGGAGCAGTGACAGTAATTGTCTAAGTATAATACAGACATCAATACAGTTAGGAATACATCAAGTTCTAGGACTTTGAAGCGAAAAAGATGTTTTAATTTGCTTTTGCTATGTGACACCTGAATAGCAGAACCCTAATGAAACTTTATTTAAAGAAAAATTATTTTTGATCACACACTTTACAGAACCTTAAACTATTTTTCTCTGTTCTTCCTATGTATATATTTTGTGCATTTGTTAGCAGTTTTTATATAGTTAGATTCATGGCTTACCCTGTGTAATCAGTCACTTAGTTATTTTCCCGTTCACAGTAATGGAAGTGAGAAGAAACATTTAAAAAATAAGAAAAATGGGAACAGAAGGTCACACAAATTGGCAGGGAGAGTACGTATTATTCACAATTCAAAATTATTTGGATGACAGAGTCTTTAAGCTTTTATCTTGTACTGCTGGTTGTAGACTCAACTATATACTAATATTTCATTTTCATGAGATAAAGTGAGGTTTGTATATCATACCTGGCAATCTGCATCAGAACAGACACTGCCTACTGCTGATAACTCTGTTCCACTCCTACAACCACAGAAACGACATGCTTCAGAGCTGCTGGCGGTTGGTTTGCCTAAGCCCACAAAACAATAACAAAAAATCAGAATTTTCCAAAATGAAGCGTATATCAACCAACATACTAATAATAGCCTTAACTATTCCATGAAATCGGCAGAAAAAACGTAATTACTAAGGAAATTCAATGAATCTAGACTAAACTGTCTCATGCACGGGCTAGAAGAACTCTGTGCTCATGGGATTTTCACAAGTAACCATAGAATCACATCTCTAAAGACCACTAAACACAACACAAGGATATGAAAAATACTGCAAATTTCTGGCAGAAATACAATATTATTATTTATGTGATAACACCTAAAAAAAAAAAAAAGCGTGCCAGCCACCTTATATACATGTAAAAAAGATGGTTTCTTGTCTTGAAGATCTTACAATTTAAGAAAAATTAGAGCCAAAGTGGAGAGAGGAAGGCTTTGTTTTTTTTTTTTTTAAAAAATCACCTCACACTGAACACTTGATCTCATACATAGCTAGAACTGTCTTGATTACAAAAATTATTAATCCTAGCTTGATTCACTCTTATTTGGAATTTCAACTAATTTACTTTCTTTCTTACATTACTAAATGTTTTGTATTCTTATGAAATGACATATCAAGATATTTCTCCTTCAAAACAGGAGTTTGTCAAGTATTTGTCATGTCAGTTACATGAGAAATAAAGCAGGATATCTTCCAAGTCATGCTTAATTTATAAATGTTTGCAGTACTAAAGCTTAAACTAGTGTATGGGGAATTACATTTTACAAGTAAAAAACGGTCACCCACCTTTTAGTAACTGTTGTTGTTCTTCGAGCTGTGTTGTTCATGTCCATTCAGAGTAGGTGTATGTGTACGCCAGCCAGAAGATTTTCCCCTAGCAGCCCCTGTAGAGTCGGCCCTGGCGCCCCCTGGAGTGGCGCCACTACAGCGCCCTATAAAGGGGCCCGCCGACCCTCCACCCCCTCAGTTCCTTCTTGCCGACACTCCGACAGAGGGGCAGGAGGGTGGGTATTGGAATGGACACGAACAACACATCTCAAAGAACAACAGTTACTAAACGGTGGGTAACTGTTTTTCTTCTTCGAGCGGTTGTTCATGTCCATTCAAAGTAGGTGACTCACAAGCCTAACCTTAGGTGGTGGGGTCGGAGGTCACTGCCGACTGAAGCACTGCACGACCGAAGGCGGCATCATCCCTAGCCTGGTGCATGATGGCATAGTGCGATGTGAACGTGTGGATGGAGGACCATGTGGCAGCTCTACAAATCTCCTGAGTCGGGATCTGAGCCAGGAACGCCGCGGAGGAGGCCTGTGCCCTGGTAGAGTGGGCTGTAACCAGAGGGACAAGGGCTCTAGCTATACGATAGCATTCCCGTATGCAGGCCGTGATCCACAAAGAGATCCTCTGAGAGGAGACCGGGAGCCCCTTCATTCTATCCGCCACTGCGATGAAGAGCTGGGTCGACCGTCTAAATGGCTTTGTCCGTTCAACATAAAAGGCTAGGGCCCTGCGGACATCCAGGGAATGCAGCCTCTGCTCCTTACTGGAAGAGTGTGGCTTTGGATAAAACACCGGCAGGAAGATATCTTGTCCCATGTGGAATTGGGAGACGACCTTGGGGAGGAAAGCTGGATGAGGTCTAAGTTGGACCTTGTCCTTATAGAAGGCCGTGTACAGGGGTTCGGATGTCAGCGCCCTGAGCTCTGATTCCCTCCTGGCCGAGGTGATCGCTACAAGAAAAGCGAGCTTGTATGACAGGTACAGCAGCGAGCAGGAAGTCAGGGGATCAAAGGGAGGCCCCGTGAGGGCGGAGAGGACCAGGCTGAGGTCCCAGGTAGGAGCTGGTTGATGGACATGCGGAAACAGCCTGTCCATGCCCTTGAGGCTCAGGAGATGAGCTTTCCCTCTTCCACCAAGGCTGAAAACTCTGCCCTCGAATCCTGGGGAAGGAGCTTGGTAAACTTCGACATGGCCGAACATGTGTTATTACCATATCGGCTTACGACAGCCTGTTGGTTGGCTATTCGTAGTTGAAGGCCCGCCGTGGAGTACACCTTTCTACCGAAGAGGTCAAGCCTTTTGGCATCCCTGTTCTATGGTGTCGACCCTTGATGCTCCCTTTGGTTGGCTGCGTCTACCACCAGGGAGTCCGGGGAACGGTGGGTGTACAAATGCTCATGCCCCTTAGAGGGCACAAAATAACGCCTCTCTGTTTTCTTGGCAGTAGGGGCCAATGAGGCTGGCGTTTGCCATAAGGTGCGGGACATGTCCTCTATGGTCTTGATGAACGGTAGGGCCACCCTGGATGGTCCCGATGGAGCCAGGATGTCCACTACCGGATCTACGTCCACTTCAATTTCCTCAGCCTGGATTGTGAGGCTCTGAGCCGCTCGCCTGAGCAGTTGCTGAAGGATCCTAGTGTCTTCCAGGGCCGGTGCTGTGGCCATGCCTGCAACTGCCTCATCTGAGGAAGAAGAGGAGGAAATCACTTGGATCGGACTGTCCTCCGGCGGTTCCAGCCCTTCAGGGTCCGGCGGCACACGGTACCGAGGTTGCAGGGCCGGTACCGGTTCCAAATGTGGCACCACGGCCAGTACCAGGGTCGCCAATGAACGGCTTGGCATCTCTGGCGGCACCTGTTGAGCCCACACCTTGATTGCCGCCAGTGCTGATGCCCGGCTAGGGGGTGCTAAACTTAGATGCGGCACACCCCTGCCCGGCGATGGTGCTGGTGGAGGAGGCAACTGTGCCAGGGCCATCGATGCAAATGCTCTGGCCCACCGACTGGTGGTAGGCCTAGGGGGTCCAAAACGGCCACTGGAAGAGCAGTTGCCATTGCTGCTGCCACTGTGGTGGGTACCACTGGTGGCTCACCCCCGAAGTAAACCACCTGCTGTGCGACCAGCTGAAGTGATAGGAGTCCGCCTCTGAGTCTGAGGTCTCTGAATAAGAGGACCTGGGAGGAGCGGCACCTGTCATTGCCGGAGAACAGCGCGGAGGCAGGGAGCTGTCTCTCTGGTCCGGTGCCGCCCGGGTGGCGCGGGACGGGGAGAGAGGCGACAACATGGCCCACTTGTCCCTAGACTGTACTGGGGGACGAGCTATGGTATGCAACTCCCAGCCACGATGCAGGGAGGCCGGTACCGGGAGTCTCAGCAGGTCTGAGGCCGCCTCGAATGCCTCCGGTGTTGAGGGGGGACGCACGTCTCTGCTAAGGCCCGGGGATCTTGGTCACTCTGGACTCGACTGCCCTTTCTCCAGTGCAGGAGTCGACGGAGCAGCTGTACCAGTGGACAGTGTCGGCCTGTGGGGGTCCTGGCGGGGCGATCACGCCCTCACCGACCTTTTCTTCTTAGCAGGCACCGGTGAGGGCAAGCGGTGCCACACTGAGGCCGACTTCTTATGACCCAATTCTCTCCGGTGCTGGGTTTTAGAGGATTTGGGCTGGGCCTAAGTCCTGATGCCGGTGTCGGGGTGCTCCACACCTACAATGACGTGCTGGGCACTGCGTCGGCCGGCTCCGGGTCTGAAGGTGGCTGCAAGGCAGCCTCCATCAGAAGAACTTTAAGTCTTTATGCTCTGTCTTTGAGAGTTCTGGGATGGAAGCCCCTGCAAATAGTGCACCGGTCCCTTTGGTGGCTCTCCTCGAGGCACCGCAGACAAGCAGAGTGAGAGTCACTCTTAGGCATGAACTTTCTACAGTCCTTGCAGAGTTTAAATCTGGGAGACCCAGGCATGCCCCGGCGGGGCGACGAGTAGGTGGGGGTGGGGGGGGGCAGGAATCCCCAACAGCAAAGAACTATGTACAACTAATCTAGATAGACTAACTAAATACATGAACTATATACACGAGGTTTATGGACACTGCTAAACTTGCTATCAGCAAGCAAAGTTCCAGCTAGCCATCACCAGCAGTAAGAAGGAACTGAGGGGGTGGAGGGTTGGCAGGCCCCTTTATAGGGTGCCAGGATCGACCCTACGGGCGCTGCTAGGGGAAGATCTTTCGGCTGGCGTGCACGTGGTGCGTGCACACCTACTTTGAATGGACATGAACAACTACTCAAAGAAAAATATCAGTTTCATCTTTAAAGACCACTAAACACAATGAAAGGAACAACATCCCTTGAGGAGGGAAGGGGGAAATGGTACAACATGAAATATATATTTTTCTTTGTTTCACTAAATCTAATGAAAGATAAAGTACTTCTGATTCTTGGGACACCCCATCCACCAACCCCATGCTATCAAAGTTAAAATTCATTTGTTCAGCACATCACTCAAGGGTAAGATAACAGAGCATCTTTTCTATTAATTTGTGGAATAACAGGAATAAGAATAATAATAGGAAAAAGGAATAAGCAGGCAGGTACACAGCTGGCTTCTCTTATTATTACAGATGCTGCACAGAGGCTAACGTATCTGAACAATCTGATCACTGTGAAAAGGGTTGTAATTAAGGGCTATGGGATGGCTGTTTTTTTACCACCCAAATGCTCTGTAAATGTAACATAATACTTGGAATGTAATGACTATCCAAATGCCAAGCTGGACACTGTCCAGAGCTTCATGTTGTTGTGGTCTTTTCTTTCTAGTCGTAGTCATTGCAATACTATATCTATGGGTAATTTAGAAGTGTTTATATTTTAGTGCCGTGGAAAAAATTTGTTTTTGGAGAAATTAGCATTAACATTGTTCAAGGGCACCGAAAGTATTATTTATATACTTTTTTTCTAATTACCCAACTCAATTTTGTTCATGATAGATTAGTTTCTTTTCTATATGGTGTGCCCACCTTCCCCAAAAGAAAATAAAAGCATTTTATAAATCATTCAAATGTAAGTACAGGTAACAATTATTTATGGGTTACTGCTCTCAATTCGTAATACTCCCTTTGATGGAAGTGGGAGTTGCACGAGTGGACAAAGAGTGGTAATATCAACTCAAGAATCCCCCATTAAAAAAATTCTAGCATTTCAAAGAGCTAAATATCCAATTATTATTATTATTCTTGTTTACTTTACTGTAGCACCTAGGAGTCTTAATCTTGATCCCATTGTGTCAGGCACTGTACATAAACAGAACAAAAACATAGTGCCTGCCCCAAAGAGCTTACAACGTTTCTAAACTCAAGCATCCACTTGGTGTTGCAAAGCACCATCATCATGTTACCACCAAGGCAATGTATAATTTGCCAGGATTCAGTGTTTTGTTTTAAATAATAAAACTAATACAGCATTAATGTAAAAATTCAGAGAGTAGCATTTTCAGAAACTGATCTTTTGGGGAAGCTTAAGAAAAAGTAATCAGGATGAGTAAGCAACAAGAAATATCTGATTTTTACCTGTTTGTTCTCTAAACTCCACCATAGCCTTCATAGTTTTAGAGTCTGCTAGTGCCATGAGCCAGAAAAGTTTGGTCCTACCACAGCCTTCATGAAGATCAACTTTGATAGCTTCTTCCTCTTCTTTAAATACCTATCAGTTTAACCATATGGGTATTATATAGTACTATTACAAAAAGCTGAGTCAGTAAGCAATTATAAGAAATTTTAGTTTTGGCATCACCTGTAAATTTACATTTTTTGTCGCAATTCTCATGGATGTTATGGAGTCTGTATTGCAAGTTTTAAAAATACGACTTTTATACATTCCGTAATTTGTGTGCATGCAAGGAGTGGGATATATGATATGATGATCTGGAACACACACTGAAGGGTAAAAGCTACAAATTAAAACCTGGATTGGCCAAAGAGTCAACAAAAAAAAACAAGAACACTGAAAAGCAATGCACTATGCTAAGAATTAGAATGATGTGAAGACTCCCAGAGAAAGCTTTAAACTTCAGGAGGCCTTAAATTACCCTACAACCTCTTATGTAAAGTAAAATTGTTTACATCTAGAAAATCAGCATAGGTTTATAAAAGGTATGCTCTGGTATGGCAACAAATATGTTGAAAACTGTTCTGTCTTAAGGTTTCTTATAATGCCCATCACTGTAGTAACTAAACACTTTCCAGGTAAGTTACAATTAGATAGTGAGACCCCAAAAGGACTTCATGCAGTCTTCTGCCTTTCCTGGTTAGGGAAGGCTCTGCTTGAATTGATTTTTACATATACTATTGTAATGAAAGTGAGAGCGCCTTCCTGTGTGTATATATAAGATCTCTCACTATCACAGAATACATACTGTTCTTGTTTGCAACAGAAGTAGAAAAATAATATTTTTGGGTACAGATTTTTTTTTAAACTTTTGCCATTTTGTTAAATAAAAGTATTCCCATGTTGTTTGCCCTGTTCACCATGATCATCTGTGACCTACTAAAAACTGGCCATGACAAATTATTATTCGTTAAAACTGACTATGAAAGTGATGTAAAGTAAATATTTCAAAATAATCCCTGCCTTAAGAGTCTCCAGTCTAGAACAAAAGTAAACCGTGAGCAATGATTTAAAAATATTTTGTTTTCCAGTTGTGGGGGCTCATGGAAGAAAATTCAAAATTTCCAAATCCAGGTGGTCCAAAGTTAGGTTCTTAAATCCATAGTTATGTAAATAAATTAAAGTGAGCAACTCTACTTCCATTTTATTTCAGTGGGACTCTAAAGATCAGTACGCTTTTACTGGTGTCAAAACAAGAGTTTAGGAACCAAATTCTAGGTCTGAAAATGCTGGAATGTGTCTTGGAGAGGGATATTCAGGAGGATAGGGTGATAATAACTGGGAGGTTGTTCCTTTCATGGTAGAAGGCACAAAAGACAGCAGTGGGTGAATGAAAAATGAGGTGCTGAGGCTCTCATCGTAAGTAGAGAGAAGGGGGAGAGGTGGAACATGAAAGATCTTAGATCCACAATATAGAGGCCAAAGTGTAGTTCTGCAGGGATTTGAAGATGAGAATTAGAAATTTAAACATAAATTTAGATGTAACATGGTCTGATTGGCAGGCATTTTGGATAAATTGGAAAAGAAGCAATATGGCACCAAGGAGGCTAGAGAGGTGGTGATTACAATCACCAAGGAAGGAGCTGACATGGGTAAATTGGTACAGAAAGTAGGGTTAATTTTTGAAATGAAGAAAGATATGGCATGATTTATTGACATCATAGGTGTGTGGAGAACAGGAAAAGGAATCAAAGGTGACACTAAGATTGCAAACCTGAAAAACAGGAAGGAGGCGATGTCAACAGCGGTGGAGAAAGGAGAACAAAGGGAGGGCACAGAAAGAAAAAGAAGGAACTATATTTTGGCCAAATGAAATGTGAACTGGCAAGATAAGTCAGACAGATATACAAAAGATCAGGAGACACAACGAGAATTTTTTTTTTTTTTTAAGGTTCTTGGTGGTGCAGTATGAATATTACAGCACACTTGTATCTGAAGAAAAGGCGCTTGAAAGAAGGGGATGAGGGCAGGGCAAATGGTGCTCACAAATCAGGATGGGATGGAGAGATCTATGGTGAAGAATAGGTGAGTAGCCTTTGAGTGAGTGATTGGGGTAAAGGAAAAGAAGGAAATAGAGCAAGGGAAATGGAAGTGAGGAATTGGAGGGGGAGGGGGAGAGGGAGCTATAACAACGTCATGAAAAGTATGGAAGGCCCTAAACTGAGACGGAAAGGATTGAGGAGCAGAAAGGGCATCAAAGAGGGCAAACAATTAATTGTGTTCATAGGCATGGACTCCATATGAAAGGAGGAGTAAACATAACATTTCTGAGGGACTAATGGATGGATTTTTATAGTTAAGGAAGTCTGAATGGTTCTTGGATTTTTCCAGAGAAATTCAATGACGTTAGAATAGGAAAGAAGGAAACGGGGATTATGAGTCAGGTTTGTGGGATTAGGAGCTGACATTACAGTCCTATTCATAATAACGTTCTTTAAAGGACAAGAAAATCAAGTAGAATCAAATGCAAAATTAAATGCAAAGTTATTCATCCCTTTTAGAAAGCACAGAGAACAGTTTGTAGATCTCTTGTTCACTACAGCAACAACAACAACAAAAAAAAAGCTATTGAAATGCACACTACTTGGTGTGCTTATTTACTCTACCTGTCTCTGATGAGTTTTCGTTCGCCGATGGAGATGAAGGAATCTGTCACAGTCTGTACACAAATTCCCACAGGCATTACATAAAATGATTGCAGCGGTTTCACCATCATCATGGTTATCACACATAGGCTGAATAAAGAAGAAAAATAGTGGAATAATTCCCTATACATTAAACCTGCTTCCCTCAAAACCCCTCTCTCTGTGGGCATCCCATAAAGGAAGGTAGAAAATTAAAACAGGACAATTTGAACTTGTTTTAGACTATAAATAGTCAACTTTGAAATCATCAATATCTAAAAACAGTTATGCCTGGCAGAAATATAAGAAACAAAAGTGCAGTAATGCATCCAATCCCAGATTTGCTTTGTTTAGTAAAAATTAGCTCATATTCATCACTAAAATGTTTGAGAATCTATTTTCAAAAAGAGTGAGACAAAAGTCTTGCTGTGCTATTTGATGTGCTACTCAAATTTTGGGAGCATGCTATATTTGATAGAAAAAAAATTATGGAAACTGATGATGGGGAACCCTCAACGATCCATCAAAATGGCAAGATATCTACCTTTAACTCCCGTGATATGTTGCCTTTTCTCTCAAGATAAATAATCAAGGCTTAAGTTATTCCACAGTACAATGTGAACAAATTCCATGGCAACAAACCCTAAATTCCACTGTAACATTCATTTATTCTACTGCTATAAAACACTCTCCATTTCCATCTCTACTGCAACACAAACACATCCTCCTTCCAGCTAGGTATGCAAGGGAGTGGGGAACTGGAAGCAGACTTCAGCAGCTCTTCTCCCTGACTGCTGAACTAGTTCTTCATCTGCCTAGTTCACAAGCCGGACTTCTGACTTCCCCTACTTCCTAGCTGCAAGATGGATTCCAGCTCTGGCTCCCCAAGCCCTGTTGTCTGTCTCCACTGAACAGTGCGAAGAGCCTGCACTGTAATTCAATTAACTTCCCCTTGGGGGAAAACAGGGGAGAAGAGACAGCTGCAGTCAAGTTCTGGAAAGGCAGAAAGCAATCCTTTTTTGTGTCCTTGGACAAATGTTTGTGCGATGTCCACATTAACATTTACAAATATGTAACTGCCCTGCATTAAGTGACGACCAGTTAGTCTCCTCTGCCGAAGCTGTTCCATTTTGTATAATATACTTAGTTATTAGAACAAGGACTTGAACTTGGGTCTCCCACTTCCCATGTGAGTGCCCTAATCACCAGGCAATAGGGTCATTCTCACTCTCTCTCTGACTCCCAATCACTATTCAGGTGTTTTATACAAAGTGGAACAGCTTTAGCAGGATAGAAAGAAACCAACCTTTGATTACCCTATAGTCCAGTGGTTAGGGCACTAATCTGGGAGTGGGGAGACCGAAATTCAATTCCTGTTCCATTATCTATTTAATTATTTATGCAAAGTGGAACAGCTTCAACAGAAGATACTAAGAGAGACCCCCACAGAATACACTGGGCTAAAAGATATAAGGGAGAACACCATCACTTCTTCCTCCTTCTCTTTTGTGAATCTGGCCCTTTAAAATGCATAGAAATAAAAACATTTCAGGTTGAACAAAACGTTCTGCTCAACCTGAAATGGACCTTTTGCTCACTTTTTTGATTGGCCAAACATTCGGAAAAAGTTCAGATGTGGCTCAAACCCGCAAACTGAAATATCATTCACTCAGCTTTAACAATACCTCATTATTATTGCCAGAAAAGAGTAGGTCCAGGGTAGGTGCCTCCACCAACATCTTCTCCAGTGAAGACCGATGCAAAAAAAATAATTTAACATCTTCGCAATGTCCTTATCCTCCTTAATTGCTCTCTTTAATCACTGGTGGGTCAATCGAACCACCAGTTCTCTTGAAGGCTTTTCTATTTCTGATGTATTTAAAGAATGTATTTTTTTCACCTTTTGCTATTTGATCTTACCATATTATATGTCTGATCTGCCATATTACATGTTCCTTTTTCCTGGATATTCCCCTGGGTTCCATTTTCTGAACACTGTCTGGCTAGTATCACCTCGTGAGGAAATCTGAGAATGTTTGTTCTACATATCATGTGCTCTCTTCAAACAAGCAATAACGATGACAAAAGGTAAATTCAATGTGATCCAAGTTTAAAAGAGAAAAAAATATCTTGAATTTGAAGTCTTACCATCTGTTTTTGCTGCCCATCCTTTCCCATCCATCTTCCAGAAGACAGTCTATCTACATGGTCCTGATCAAGCACACACAGGGATGCTAGGGCTAACCAGAGCTGTTGAAAGAGAGGGTTGTATTATATAAATATTCCAAGTAGACACAGAAGACTAAAATAAAGGTAATTCTCATGGTTAGAAATAAATACAATTTTCAGCTGCCTTCTTTTCACGTCAATCCACTTAGTATGGATTCTTCTACCACATCACATGAAGAGAGTCAGGCACATGAATAAAAGTTACTGACTTTTGGGTGCAAATCTCAGGACTAACCCATCTCTCCCCAGTTTTCCCACCTTAAAATTATATTAACGTATTAATTAACTATACAACAGAGAGGCAGAGAAGGCAAACCAATCACAGTACACTGTAGAGAAACATGGCAGATAAGGCACAACCACTGCCAAACTGAACAAGCTTTGTCAATACACTTAAGGAATAATACAGAAATAAATAGAGAATGTCAATATAAACTGCTGATAAAGAATACCAATAGAAAAAAAGCTAGTTACAGCAGGAATTCACAGAACAGCTGGGTGGTCTGTGAGAATTATCCTAATCAAGAGAAATACCACTGGCAGATAAAAAGTTGTTTTTTTATGACTGATTCAAATTACTTCACACTTTAATATATCTAAGTTGCAGCCTCAAAAGTAAGTGAGGGTTTCAAACAGGCAGAACTCTGAGAACTCTGGCTCCTACCACTGTTTTCTTTGTTCATCTGAATCTTACACAAAGTACCTGTAAAACAGGGACTGGAGATGGCAAATGTGGGAAGACCTTTCATTTGGAGATAAAATGGCATCTTTCGGGCTGCTGGTGAATCACTTATCAAGATTCCTGGGAAACAACATTGCCCTAATGAGGTACATTTTTTAATCCATTGAATTTTACTTTTGGACCCAGGAACTATAACTTTGCTTTATTATCTTTCAATTCACGGATTTTATTGCACACTTGCCAGGAGAAGAAATCTGGTGTTTGAAGCTAATCTAAGTCCTGACTGAAGTATGAAGGTGATGGCATTATCTCGTATCTTTTCCATGATAGGGGACTAGGACTCAGTGACACTCAAAAAGCAGAGAACAGATAAGGAAGGAGATGAAAAACGGAATTAGCTTAATGTTTTAATATAGACCTTGATAGCAAAATACCTGCAGCTGCTGGGGACCTCCCTCTTCACACAACTATTCTATGAGAAGAAAGAATTTGTATCTTCTGGAAGAGTAGAAATGCCAGCCACTACAGCCAAAAATATTTGACTAGGGCTCTGAGACCAATCCTCCACCAAGACCACTAAATCCCCAACTGTTTAGTCAAAAAGTATAAAATACTTTTGCTACATGAATTATGATGATGAAGTTATGTCAATCTTGAAAGGTGGGGCTGGAAGAAGTTTTAAAAGATGTCACTTAGCAGTACTTACTACTTAATCTAACTTTTTATTTTTAAGTGAGAGGAGCAATCCTGGAAGCTGTATCACGGGGCCAGGTTTGAACAAAAGATTTTAATTTTATTTATTTTTAAAATGAAAGAGGACTGCAAGAAGAAAAGGCTCAGAAACACAGTATGTCCCAGGGTGAAGTTAAACACAGACAAAGTTTGGTTTAGCTCTCCAGAGGCTTTTTGCTGGTGAGTAGTGCTCTTCACAGCATAAAAATATGGAGATTCGTGGCCTATGAATATTAGGAACCAGAGACAAGCATAAAATAACAGTTTGGAGTGTTGAAAGCCCAAGGGACAGAATAAATGAATTTTCTCTATCCATGGATGATTTAGTTGGGGATTGGCCCCGCTCTGAGCAGGGGGTTGGACTAGATGACCTTCTGAGGTACTGCCCAACCCTGATATGCTATGATTCTAAGAATAGCATTTTTTCTGCTGAAAGTCTCTCAAACCAAGCTTCAGAGATTAGTTTAACTGAAGGCAAACATTTCTAGAAAGGAAAAATGAAAGGAAGAAGGTAACTCTTGTTCATTCTGTGGAGGATGCTTAGAGTTGCTCCAAAAAAATTCTTCTGTTTGACTAATGTGCTATATTTCTTTCATACAGAAGAAAACTGAAATATGTGGACTATCTTGAATCAGAACAAACAAAATATATGGAAAATCCTTTGTGGACTAAAATGTTGAATATTTTTACTACCAACAATTTCACAAAATATTTTATGTAAATTATTTTAACATATCTTGTGTTGATAATAAAAGAAAATTATCTTCTTATTCTGTATAAATATTTGGCATGCATTATACATATTTACCATTTTATGTATTAAACACTTTCTAAGAAGTATATTAAACACATCTATGTTCATTTACACAGTTTTCAAAACAAAAAATAGTAACACTAAATTGAAAACGACAGCCTGAGACCACTAGCATTCTTTAGTCCCCAAAAAAACCAACAACCCCCCCCCCCACATACTTTTCTCTTGCAGATAAAAAGCCTGAGTTAACAGAAGCCTTGCAATGTGCCTTGAAATAAAAAAATGTAGGTGCTCTCAGATCACAGAGTTTTTTAGGTCTCTTTGCAGCCAGTTCCAGACATACAGTTCTAGATACTGTCAAATAAGAGGGCCTTGATTAGATATCACAGTATGACTTTGAAGATTTAACTTGTAAAAAATTCCTTCCTTCTCTCTGTGAAATCTCTTGGTGCTTTCCTGGTTCAGCAATGATATCTCAGTGTGCATCATTCTGTGACATCAAATATCATAGATTACCATGAGACTCAGGTATCTATAATGTTGCAATCTTCAGTGAACCAGAACCAGAATATTTCAGAATTGGAAAAAAAAAAAAAAGATTTAAAAAAAGAGTTTTGCACATGTATTTAACTTTACTACATATCTAACTTCTTGGGCTTACAAATCTCAGTGGCAAATGCATTCCTATTTAATAAGTTTTAAATAGTAGGCATTTTCAACATCATCTAAAATTTACAAAGTTCTCTTCCAATCAGTACACATCGATGCTAATTTTAGTGGAGTTCAGTGTGACAGAAATTTTCAAATTATTATTTGCTCTGAACAATGGGAAATATTTCTAGTTAGCAAATAGACATGTGTGTGTTTACTTTTCACTGCACGAATGCCAAGTGGAACAGTATTATTTCTCCACGCTGTAGGAACACACACAACTAAAGAATTAAATGTTACATGTTCTGTGATTTCATACAACGATATAAAGGTTTTGCTCTGCTATTATCGGGTTTTTGACATATTCTATCCATGTTGCAGAGAAAATACAGAATCTTCAACTTTGTTCATGGCAGATACATAAATGAAGGAGAAACTCATTTAAAACTGTATTTAAGTTTAAATGTTCATTATATTACTGATCTTTTTAAAAAGTGTTGCTGTTTACCTTTATTAAAAACTGTACATACATTAGTGTAACATAAACCATACTACTTGTACATAATTAGTTATAAATTAGAGCTTCAAAATGGAGGTACACAGTACCCTGAAACTGTTACATACAAAATAATACATATTTACTGGCTCTGTCAACCACCACCCTGCACACAATACGCAGGATACACATCATAGAACATATCCCCAGCATAATACAGAGCAGGACTTAGCAATTGTAATTTCTGCTCCCTGTATATAAAATTTACTACTGTGAGGACCTATGGAACCTAACATTATGCTAACCTGTGGGAGTGCCATTAGCAGGACGCTGCTGTTATCAAATGTGTGCAACAAACTGATGTAAATCTGACAAAGTCCTTACCCTGGTTGTTGCAATGCATCGCACTGGTGATCTGTATTCATCTTCCATTTTGGTTAGAGCAATGATGGTTTCAGCAATAGCATTTTTTGTCACACGGGACCAAGCTTCAGACAGGTAACCCTGTTAAAGAGGCAATTGTAGATAATTGTTCTAAAACTCATTAACATATTACCACTTTCCTCATTAAAGTATCAAGCAGAAATGAAACTGCAACTAAAGGAACTCAACTGGAAGCTAGAAATACGGAATTTAAAGTAAAGTACAGTGGTCACAATTAGAAAGTCAGCATTCTCAAGCAAATGCCATTCAGTTACCAGCTATTTCTTTTTCTAAGCACACAGAAAAATGGTTAGTCTCAGATATCTATGTAGTAATTATTGGCAAATGCCAACTTTGGCCTTGTCTACACACTTGCGACAGCATGTAGGATACATGTAGCTCCATGCTGCAGTGAAAGGCGTCCAAACTCACATGAAAGTGAAAGGTTCCAGCAGGGGGAGGCAGAGGGGAAAGGTTTCAGCAGCGGCAAGGCTGCTGGAGCCTTTCCCTGCTGCCAGAGTGTTTCATTATGGTGGGGAAAGGCTCTAGCAGTTGGAGACCACGTGGCCAAAAGCAGCAGTGTAGACATGGGAAGCACTGTTTGGGCTTGCAGAAAGCTGTGTATGGTATGTACCCTAGGGTTCAGGCATGTAAGGCACTCTACTCTACTCTACCCACCTAAAGAGTGGCTCACTGTCTACACCAATATTTATGCCTGAGCTAGCTGGGCATCCAGTGTCTGTATTCTACGCACTGCCACAAGTGTAGACCTACTCTTTATGTAGTGCCTCAGCAGATTATGTTCCCAAGGGTATCAGTGACATGAACTAAGAATCATCTAGAAAGGATGACAACTGGGGGAAGGGTGGATAACCCTTACTGATCTAAGAACTTGTTCTGGGAGCACAGAAGGAACTGCGATAACATTCCATCTTAGCAATAAGAGAAAGGGAAAATACAACAAGAATACTTACTAGAGGGAAGGGAGGAAAATGTAGAATGCAGCAGCCAGTGTCAAATGATCACCTTAGGGCTGACTGCTGCATTACTTGTCACTCATCCTTAACATTAACTATTTTCACTGACGGATTCCTTCTCTCCATCAAGAAAAGTGCTGCCACCTCCCAGATAGAAACACAGAACACCATAAAACATTCCTGTAACTCACACTGTACTGCACTCTCTTAACTCCGACCTCATACTTTCAGTAGAAACAGAACAATATGAATTTAGAGAGTAAACCATGTGAATAGCACAAACACACATATATTTTGCAGAGATTGCAGTTCAATGTTTGCATTACAGTGCAAGTTCAGTTTTAGGGACAATCCTCCAAGCATGTCCCTTGAGGGCTGGGAAAAAGGCAACTCGTTTCAAGAGTCCAGGAAAGAGCAGGCCCCTCACACACACAGCTCCCTCTCTGTCCAGCACAGCTGAAGGTCACAAAGAGAATAAGTGTATATATGAAACTAATACATAAAATCACAATTATAAATACTCTTTAGAACTGTCTATGTCCCATGTGCAGGTGAAAGTAAAACAGTGGTATTCTGTTATTAACATTTTAAAAATTGAAAATAATACTGATGCATAAAATTATTTAATCAATGTTGTCATATGTAATGTAGACATTTACAAATCCAGTGGCTTAAAACTGATGTACTTACTTTTCATTAACAGGGAAATCACAAATTTTTGTAAAAATATAGTAACTAACACATTCTTCCCATCCTTAGGTACCCATTAACTAATAAAACAAATCCCATGCATTTCTATATTATAATTTATGTGCTGGAGGAGGTCTGAAAAAAGGTGAAAATCTGCCTTGAAAGAAATAGATTTTTGAGCTATCCTTAGGAAATAAAAAAGTAATTTCACTAAGCTCCTAAACTCCAGTCTCAATACACTAGAAATGTGAATACACCAAACTTCCCTATCTGTAATTTATATTTCTTATTTCTCTCTAAACACCATAGACTGACCAGGTAATTTTAACTATTTGTACTGTCAAAATGAAATCTGTAATGCAATCTTAACTATGGTTCTGTATCAGCTCAACTTCAGTAAAAGGACTGACCTTATTCAGGAAAGTTCCATTAGTGACTAAATTGGTGTACAGAAAAATGCTAAAAGTGATAAAGATTAATTCCCAATATTTTAAGGCAAGTCAGATGACTGAAAGACAGCCCCAGTTCTAGGTGAAAGCCTGTCTGAAATAGCTCTCTCTTTCTTATATGTGTTTTACATACAGAAAACTATATTAAAAGAACATTATTTAGGGTGTATAGTCACACATTCAAAAGTTAGAAAATGCCAGAAATAAAGCTTCCTCCGCAAATACATATGTTCAAAACACAGCACCCATTGACTTCAGTTGCAGCTCTGAGTGCTCAACTCTTCTGCAAATCACACCCAAGGCTGCCGAGATTGGATTTGGGGCCCAGTGAAAAAATGTTTTGGGGCCCTCCAGCAAGGGCGGACTGACTAAACAGGGCCAACGAAGCTGGGCCCCAGGCCCCCTACTGGACTGCCAGGCCCTGGTAATTTGTATCAGCTTCCCCACACCTTCGTCAGCCCTGATCACGCTCCAAGGTCTCAAGTCAGGCACCCAAAAATGAAAATCACAAAATTAGTGATCACTTTTAAGAAGTTTGGTGCAAGTGACTTTCCCAAGATCACACAGGCGCTCTTTGACAGAGACAGGAGTAGAATCCAATTCTCCAGGACAGCATTCAACTGCCTTACCCATAAGACCATCTCATCTCTTCCTGCAATACCCTGTGTCATTCACTACACAATCCACACCTTAATGTGCAGGTGGCAGAATCTCCCTTGGTGCCCTGGAGGTTGGTCCTAGCTAGCACCACCAGAATTAGAGAAATCCTGGACTACAAATGCAAGGATTGGATGGATCCTATGGTGCTCAGCCAGTGCCAGGGGCTGTCCACCCCACGTGTCCCCTATCAGGTGCTCCAGGAGGTGAGGGCAGCCTTACATCCTGCTTCTTTTGCTTTCCTCGAGCAGATCCTGTGGGAGGGTGCTCCCTGCCTGCCTCCCCTCCACGTCCTTTGGAATTTGTTATGAGGCCCCTGTCCAGCGAGTCTCCCTGGCCTCCCCGACATGCCACCTGAGTTGGCTGCAAGATATCCAGCTGGTCCACCTCTGAACCACACCCAAAAACATCTGTATGTGCTCATGTTGAATCTCAAGGGTCTGGAATGGATCATGACTCTGAGTCCTGACCCTGAGATCCACAGGAAGAATCAAATGCACCCAGCACAGAGGAGTTATTTTTTCCTTCTCCCTCAGCAAAAATGGTGACAACCTCTTCTAATATATGGAATCATTTCCACAGTAAGTCAGACAAAGAAGGATCTGTATTTTTCAAGTACTGCTTAATGAAATATGTATTTCCAAATGCTATCAGAGTGATCAAATGCATTGTTGTACATATGAAATGTCCTGTAGACATTAAAAATCTTTCTTGAGTAGAAATGAAGTTTAAAAAAAGAAAAAGAGTTAGCCACAGGACACTGAAAGTGGTTGCACTTGCAACAAACGTTCTCAATCCAGAAGTCCTCCTTCTGTGACATCATAATCTGGAAGACTTGTACATTCAAATCCAGCTCTTCAGCCATCAGGAACACAACAGATATTTCAACCTACTTGTGATGTTATCTGATCAGAATATGACCATATAGATCACATTTGCAACAAATCTTGTACTAAGATTGTCAAATAAGGTGTCTATGGAAAGGTTATGATTTGCTGAATATGATTATGCTATTTGTATGCATGTATCGTTTTTGTATTTGAAGCTATGACTACTGGCTCTATACCTGGATTTCAAATGTTTGCTCCTGGGGTAACATCCACAAGGTAATTAGCCTGCAAATCTTGGAAGGACTATTCAAATTGAGTGGGTCATCAAATGAACATTTAACTCACAATGGAAGATGCCGATCTACCCTGAATGGACTTTCCTGTGAACGTGCTGTTTGAGGTTTAGGCAATGGCTTATACTGTGTCTAGGCAGAATCATGCATTGACATGTGACTTGCCCATGTGACTGCAAACACTAATCTTGTCACCTGTTATTTTCCACTAGCTGTGCTGAAGGCTTTGTTTAAAACAATGGGCTTCCCTCCACATGGAAGAAGCTACAAAAGGCCCTGGAAACACCTCCATTTTGCCTCTTTCCTGCTCAAACCTCTGGACCATGGACTTATACTAATGGGAGCATTCTAACCAAGGGACTGAGGTCCTTCCAATAATTTGGAAGCAACTAGAGACTTGACTTAAGCCAGCGGTTTATTCCATCATTGATACAAGCCTGAAACAACAACTTTGCAATTATTGTATGTATTTGATTCCTTTAACCAGTTTTTAACTCTCACCTTTCTTTCTTTTTATAAATAAACCTTTAGATTTTAGATACTAAAGGATTGGCAACAGTGTGATTTTTGGGTAAGATCTGAGTTGTATATTGGCCTGGGCATGTGGCTGGTCCTTTGGGATCAGAAGAAACTTTATTTGATTAAATTGGTTTTAAAAAACCACTCATCTCTAAGTCTATTGTTTTTGGTGGTGATACAAGGACTGGAATGCCTAAGGAAACTGCTGCTCTGACTTCTTGTTAGCAAGTATGGTGAAAGAAGTTTACTTTTGTTGTTGGTTTGGTATATCTCACAGAAGAATAACCTCCAGTTCTGGGGTGTGCCTGCCCTATTTCTCAGCAGTTTGTCCTGAATTTGGTATTCTCAGTTGTGACCAAAGGAGGCACGGTTACACTATTATATTCAAGGACTCCCAACAATAACTTAATTTATGGACAAGATGATACCTGAATATCAACATAAAGTTGACCAAGCTCTCACAAGAGCCAAAGATGCTTTTGGTATTCCATTATAAGTCACTGAAACAGTTATTGGCAGGCAGCATTTAAACTATTAGGCCCATCATACCAGTCACCCACAGACATTCTTTGAGCCAGCCTTTTCTATAGTCAAAAGTCATACATGTAATAGTTTGCCAAAGTAATAAGCAACTGGTAATAGGGTCTTAGAGTGGGAAGTGTTGGGCAACCTCAGCAATAGGTGGCTCTACCACCTTTGCCTAAAATAATTACATACAAATATATAAAAATAACATTACATTTGCAAAGTCAAACATTCAAAAACTAAAAATTCAATAATTAAACTTGCCAGTGACAGTTCAGAAGTGCTGTGCAACTAACAAGTTCCTTTGAGTTCAAATGGAGTTTTGAATGCTCAGCACTCCTGAAAAATCAGATTCTAGGTATCTCACGCTTGCCATCTAACAAATGAAGAACAAAGTGAGCTACTACTTCCAAAATTTTTGTCTAAGTGACTTATTCAACAATATACAGAAAATGTGGGCAAAGCCAGAGACAGAACCCAATTCTTACTGGTTCCAGTTCAATGCCTTAACCTAAAGACCGTCCTCTCTCTCTTCCCGAGATCTCTACCTCATTCACAGTGCACTGAATGAAGCAGGGTTCCTCCGGAAAAACACAGTATATGAACTGTTCAGTGATCAGAAGTGTTTCAGCATCAAAGTAACACTCAGAGCATGGAAACTTACTGCTGCCATGTCCTTAATCAGCTTAATAATGATTTCTGAAATCTGTGTAGGAGTTGAGCCCTTCATCCACCAATGACTTTCACCTCGGCGAATATAGCTGCAAAAGATAATAAATAAGAAATAAAATTAATAAAGGTAATGCTTTAGTGCAGGGGTCCCCAACACGGTGCCTGTGGGTGTCATGGATCCCGTGCACTGGCCAGTGGATGAGCATCCGCCGAAATTCGGCAGCGACGCCGCTGGATGATGCTACTTGTCGCTGACAAACAGTCTCATCCAGAGGTGTTGCCACCGAATTTCAGCGGCATTTCGGCGGCTGCTTGTCATCTGGTGCCAGCCAGACAAAAAAGGTTGGGGACCACTGCTCTAGTATATTTCAAAAGTAATTAAAGGAACATTACACTTATTCAGTACCCTGCTTTTTACATCAACATAGTAACATTTTGTGTCAAATTCAATAGTTCAATATTTGCGCCCTACTATTAGATTTTCAGATTATAAAAGGGAGAGATAAAGAGTGTATTTTACTCTAAAATCTCTGGCTTTTGTTTATCTTTAGCTTGACAAAATATTGCTTTTACCAACCTGGAATTGAAAATCATTGGAAGTGTAACTGTAGTAACTCCTTTCCCTGCCGCAGTGCCAGCAGTTCCAGTTATAGCGGTTCCTTTGGCTTTTAGCTGTACAGTGAGTGCTTTGGCAATGCACCCCAGGAACATGTCCAAGATACCCAGTTTATTCCAGTCTCCTTTTTCCGTTGAGTGAATAATATCACTTATGTCTGCTGGTGGCAGAGACTTCACTCCTATGATACTAGCCAAGCGACTAGGGGTCACCTCTGGCAAAACACGTCTTAATAATGATGTGACCTAAGCAGAACCAAAGCAACACAAATTTAAAGGAGATAGCTTTGAAAATTCAGCTATATTCAAAAGAACCTTTTACTTCTTTCTAAGCTATTTTAATATGTCATTTTCATAAGAAGAGTTAATCTACTTTTTAACTTCTAAATCATCTTTCGCAGGAATTTGTTTACTTTGTTACTTTGTTTCTCAGGAATGTGTACTTTGTAAATGTTAATATGTTATATAAATTTCATGCATAATTGTTACTAATGCAGTTACTTATAGGAAAATTGCAATAAAAAGGAGTATCCAAGCACCTTATGCAAATACAACTAAAAGCTGCTATACTGAAAATCTGATTACTTACACTGGAATACAGAACATAGCATATAAATTCATAATGAAGGCTTGAGACTTTCAAATGCACTATGTGGTATAATAAGAATACTTACTAACAAGAATGTAGGGAGATGTAAGAAGCTATATTCAGGCACTAAATGGTCATCTTAGGGCTGACTGATGCTTGTCTGTGCAAAATGTGAAAAGCTAGCTATCAGAAACATTTGCTGAGAAACACTTTTCTTAGAGTTGGTCTAAATTTGCTCCATCTAAGTATTCAGCAGACATAAAACTGCTATTACAGGAACTCAAAGGAAGGAAACCTGATCTGCAATTTTTGGTTGCAATTAAAGTCAACGTTTTCCAGTAGAGGTCATTCAGTCGCCACAATTAGCTGTTATACCAAACATATTCCCGCCCCCGCCAATATCTTACCTTTCATTAATTTTGTAAGTCTCTTGCCTTTGGAAAACATTCAAACCTAGACAAACTCCTACTATCAATAGTACAATAAATTTCCCTATTCTAATACAATACTGGTTTGTCCGGTTAAAATAAAAAAAAATATAATGAAATTAAAAATACAAAACAAAACACCAGGTTAAAATTGTAATGTTAACTTAGTCACACGGCATACATACTAGTACAATATTTCTCTGTTTCTATTTTAATATATTTCTGTTTATGTTGTTAAATGTAAAGATAAAGTACAAACGATTTGCAATGTGACCAGGTTAAAATTGCTTCTGGAAACTTAACTCCTCCATTTCCTGATTTTCAAATTTTAAGCTATAAACTGTACAGCCTTAACATTGCACTGACCTAGTTTTCAGTTTTTAATTTATATTTGAACATAAAAATTAAAATATTGTGTTAATATTAGATGCTAAATTGTGCTTAATATTAGATGTCAATTAATTTTTAAATCTCTGAAATCAATGGAAGTACTATTTCTGGCTGAAGATGGTTTCTGCAAGGGTGGATTAAGTGGGCAACACACATTTGTTTACACATGAGGGTATCATCTTTGCAGAAACAGATGATTTTATTTTAAATAAAGGCTTGTAATATGCAGTATGACGTATTACACAGTGTAGCAAAAAGAGAGAAGAGACTCCAAAAATACCAGTATCTACGTCTTCTCCTATTGCTTATAACCAGGTAACTTTTTTTTGCTTGTATTTCAGTGACACAATAAAATAAAATTAACATTAAATCATAAATTGTTCCAGCAGCAGCCACGTTACTTGTGGGTCTTGGCAGAAAGAAAGGGTAGTGATGATGTAAAGGGAGCAGTAATTCAGTAGGCTTTCCTAAAATGGTACAAATACTCAGACGCAACCAGCCAATCTCTTATTCCCCTCCAAACCTAACAATGACTATGATGGGGTGTACCACCCCTGCACTGGAGAGATGAGGATTAAACTGCTCTGGACCCAAGAAGCCATGCCCACTCACCCCTGCTGGGCACGCGCCCAGTGGAGGGAGCATTCAAAAGGTAACAGCACAACTCAGTTTGGGCTGATTAAGGAGGAGAGTGATTGCAGCAACCTCTTGCCACGAAGCTGCCAGGGCTCCAAGCTGCCAGGGTCGAGCCTCCTAGCTGTACCATTGGAAGCCAATTGTCCGTGGGAACTGAAGAGGACGACTTGCTGTTGTCAGTGGAGGAAACTCCAGAGATGAATCAGAGGGAAGACAAGAACTATCCTGAGTCCAACCCAAAGATGACATTAGAGGGACTGGAATAAGGGTAGGAAGGAACCCATGGAACATGGTTGGGGGTATCAGGACTTGAACCCTGTGTCAGGGTACACAGTTTCAAAGGGCCCTGGGGCGAAAGCTGGTAGAGTAGGGTGGGACTGGGTTCCACTACCTGCCCCATGCTCGCTAGTGGGCCCTGTGATATTGCCACCAGGCAGGGTGGCCTTTGGACTCCTGCCAGTGGGTGACATTACTGTGTAATATTGCCACTAGTACAAGTGGCCCTGGGACTCTCACCAGTAGGTGATTCTACCCTGTGATAACGCCAATAGGCAAAGTGACCTTTGGACTCCGACCATTAGCAGCCTGGAGTGTCTCCATTAGGCAGCACTCTTGACCTGGCGCACTCAACCAGTCCACAACAATGACACTGTTCTTCATTAAGAGCTGCTTACATACAGAATTTCAGTTTTCAAACTACAGTCATTTTTGCTGTAGCTATGTCTAAAGAAGTATGGCTAGACTTTTTTAAAATAGGAAAAGTAATGGCTCTCAGATTTCAAAGAAAAAATTCTGCTTCCTGTATTGGAATAATTTTGTAATAGTGCTGTGTAATAGCATTCTTTGCAAGTAAGAACAAGCAATTGAAACAGCTATTTTGTAAATGAATTTCACTTGTTTTATGTTCACTAACAGGACCAGATAAAGGTATAGGCACTAAGAAACTACCATATTGTAATAATTTCAGAATCGGAGCTTTCACATTTTCTTTTTAATTAAGCTTCTAGCACTTATGATTTTGGAGAAAAGCTTGAAAAAGTGACAAGTGCAACTTATGTCTGCCTGAATCTGCAAACAATCTGAAAGAATTGGCTCAGAATGGTACGAATTCCTCTGTGAATATCATGGGGTGTTAATTTCAGCACCCACTGCTTCTTGCCAACACCATCTAAATAGAGTTGTGTGTGTGGCAGGAAAAGTGCCACTATCTCAGCCAGCCCTCCACCCCTCTGAATAGGTACACTCAGACACCTAGGGGGTTCCCCTGCTGCACCTTTGCCAATCTAGGAGAAAGAGGTGAAGTCTGCTGTCACTCATGTTATCCATGAGGAGAAGAGGGACCCAATTATCACTTCTGTAGCAGAAAAAAGGAGCCCCATTCTGCTGCCCCAGCCTCTCTAGAAGAGAGAAGTGTGCTGTCTGTCACTAGCTCTCCAAGTTGGGGGAGGAGGTTGATGCCACAGGATCACTTCATGAGGGTCAGAGCAAAGGGGGTGCAGCTGAAGGCGCTCCCTTTAATGGTGGGTGTAGGGCCCTAGATTGTCTTAATCCAATCTTGTTCACGATTTAAAGGTTGTATTGAACTGATGACTGTTAGAACTGCCTATTAGTTTGGGGACTTTCTTTACATAACACTGCACTTTTCTTCATGTTATCTGCACATATTTCCTGTGTGTCTTTTCTTGGTAAAATACTATCTAAGTAATATATCTGAAAAAAAATGATGAATGGAGAAAATAATTCTCTTCATATTAAAAGGGCTATTGCACTGTATTAATCTGTACTGCACATATTTTTGTATTTAAAACAAGTAATTCTCCCCCTCCTCTATGGGCCTGTCACATAACAATGCAACAAGACCATTAGATCCCTGTGCTAATCTGGTAAGAATTTCCATTGGTGTAGATTTTGTACAAGGCAGTTCACATTGCCATAAAAGGCTCACATCGCAAACCTTTTGGGATGAGATGCGTGGGGATGCAGAGTGAGATCCTGAGTGGGTATTACCATCCACAGACAGCTGGGAATATATATTGAGTGGTCAACAAATGTCATAGTTCTGATTGCAAAACCAAATTCTATTATAATCCCTGTTTTCAGATGCTCATAACTTTTTGAATAATTTTCTAGTAAGGCTAACTATCTTCCATATGTAGTCACACTACAAAAGTCTGCTTTTATTTTATTTGAGAATATTTCATCTCTCACATTTGAGGACATTTTGAATTTGACAGTGAAAATTATACACACATTTTGTTTAATGAAAATCAGAAATGAGGCAAACTACTAAATTGAATAAAAAATCAGTTCACATACATTTTGTACTGTCAAGCATATTATGATCTAATTTTTAGCACTGGATTATTTTTTTGGAAGCACTGCAAGAGATAAAAAGTAGTTACCTGTCTCTGTACCCTGGGAGAGGCAGTATGCAGTAGTGAGAAGAGATCCTGGAGTAGAGTCAGCTGCTGAGCCAGGTACTGACGACCTACATTGGAACCACTCAGTGCGAGAACCATGGACAGCAGCTCAAAGCAATAAGCATCAGAAGAGGCATCTTCATCATTAGGCTGTGAGTTGGCATTCTCCTTGCTAGAGATTGCATGCTCCCATTCCTCACGCACACGGGTTGCTTCCATTCGGATGGCCTGGACTATATGAGCACATACCTAACCAAACAAATGCCACACACAGAGTAACTTATAGTAAGAACTAAAAAAAGGCAAAAACACTTCCATGACTGCAATATAAACCAAAAAAAAGCCCATACAATTCTGCTGATTTTTTCTATTACTCCCAATTATAAATGCAAATTAGGGATAAAGATGTACCTATAATACTGAATTTGCTGGACTCAGTTTGTGACTGAACTGTGTTTTTATTTAAAATCCAGGAACACACACTACTAGAAGTCAAAAGATACCTATACCTTCCCAAAAGACAATACCTCCTTAAAACCACTTTATAATCACTTTTCTAACCACATATTTAAGAAATCTTAGAGACCATAAAAAACCCTTATTGTTACATAGAGTCGCATCATACGCGCATTTAACTTACGTGAATTCAACTATACACGCTCGGCAAAAAAAAAGGAAAAGTAACAATTTAAATACAGTAGTGCAGGCGAGATTCCGCCCGGCATTCCACTCAATGAGCGTATGCCCCGGAGTCAGCGTGAGATGGGAGATGTGAATCTGCTGTTCCCTCAGTCGATCTCAGTTCCCTTGTGCCTCTAATAGTGTGAGCGTCTCGCGATGCTGAGTGTGATTCTAGTATTTAAAGATACGTATTTTTCATATAACATGGCCACTAAACGCAAGCCAACTACTTCATCTGGTGCTCAACCGAAGAAACAACGATCTGTTCCAACGCTGGAGAAAAAACTGGCTGTGTTGGACTTACTGAGAGACGGTACGTTGGTCTCCAACGTGGCGTGTAAACATGGCTGCAACGAATCTCATCTAAGCCATCAAGATTCGACAAAGAGAAATTCGTCAAGCTGTGGCATCAAGTGCTCCAATAACTGCTAAGGTGACGAGCGAGGTGCGTGAGAAAGACTGAAAAAGCATTAAACTTATGGCTGGAAGACATGAACCGTAAATGTGTGCCTATTCATGGCAACACATTGCGAGAAAAGGCTCTTAGCCTCTATGCGCTGTTCAAACCTCCCGCCGAAGAGCGATAGCATTCCGATGAAAAGGAATTCAAAACTTGCCAAGGTTGGCTTAACAGTTTAGGAATCGCTTCAACCTCAAAAACGTGCAAACTACTGGTGAAGCTGCATCTGCCAATGAAGAGGCAGCAACAGCCTACCCTGGACAATTAAAGAAAATCATAGAAGAAAAGGGCTATCTTCCGGAACAAGTTCTTAATGCTGATGAGACTGGGCTCTTCTGGAAAAAAATGCCCAACTGCACTTACAGTTCGAAATAAAAAAGACAAGCCCCTGGCTTCAAAGTAGCTAAATACCATGTGACTGTGTTGTTTTGTGGCAATGGAGCTGGGCATTTAATAAAGCCAGGCTTGCTCTACAGGGCTGTAAATCTCCATGCCCTAAAAGGCCAGAACAAAAATCTCCTGCCTGTGTTCTGGCAATCAAATAAAAAGGCTTGGGTGACAGCAGCATTATTTCTGGATTGGTTCCAAAAGTGTTTCATTCCAGAGGTCAAGTGGTACCTTGAAGAGAAAGGACTTGATTTTGAAGTGTTGCTGATTGTAGACAATGCTCCTGGCCACCCTAAGGCACTCCGGTTTGTGTATAATGACGTTGAAGTTGTCTTTCTCCCTCCCCAATACCACTTCCATCCTCCAACCTCTTGACCAAGACACGATTCGCTGTTTCAAGGCCATGTACACAAGGCTTACGTTCTCACGGATACATAGTGCTATGGATGCTGATCCCAATCATAATGTGATGGAGTGCTGGAAATCCTTCAACATTGCCAAACTTATATTAAACAGGTTAATGAATGCAATCAAGCCTGAAATAGTCAATGCAAGTTGACAAAACCTATGGAAAGAATGTGTGAATGATTCTAAAGCTTTCCCAACCACTGACAAAGAAGTGAAACGCATTGTTCAGGTGGCCAGGCAAGCGGGTGATGAGGGCTTCATCGACATCCTTGAGGAAGAAACTGAAGAATTAATTGAAAGCCTCAGAGAAACATTGACTAATGAAGAGTTAGAGGAACTGATAAAATCGTCTACAGAAGACGAAGATGACGACAATGAATAGGAAGAGCCAGCAAGTTGGAATCTTCATACATTTGCTGAAGTGTTCCAAGCAGCGAAACACTTGAATGATTTAATTTCTGAATACGATCCCCTATGGAATGAAGCCTCAAAATCACACATAGTATTACGGACTATTTGAGATTGTATCAAGAAATGTTTAAGCAGCTCAAGAAACAACAGCGAATGTACTTTATGGGCGATTTAAGGGATTTTCAAGGGTAATTTTGACTATACACAATTTTCACCTTATGGGCTGACTTTAGAACCTAACCCCTGCGTAAGATGCGACTC
This sequence comes from Chelonoidis abingdonii, assembly GCF_003597395.2. NCBI lineage: Eukaryota > Metazoa > Chordata > Testudines > Testudinidae > Chelonoidis > Chelonoidis abingdonii. The sequence goes on along the minus strand of NC_133769.1, from coordinate 291,147,026 downwards.
CTCTGTATACATACACATTATTAAATGCCTATAATTTACCCAATAACGTGTTAAAAAAAGTAAACGTATTTAAAAGATTTTCAAACTTGGAAGGCTTGGCTTTTCAAAGGTGCAAAAGAAAAACAGGCACCTAAATCTTGTTGAAATTAAATGGGAGATGGGCACTTAGTTCCTCTCAAGCTCCTTTGAAAATCTCTGCTATAACATTTATCCCACCGAAAATGGCTAATCTTACTGTGTGAAAGGAGAATTTAGTTAAGAAATTTCTTAAGGTTATCTCAGATGCACAGTAGCCACTTTTCTATGTCTGAGTAAAAAAAATAAATTAAAAAACAAATGAAGCTAAACAAAACCCCGATACAAACATCTGAAGACACTGTGGGTGGGACAGTTTCCGAATCCAAATCCTGATCTCCTTGCTGGTCCCTGCCCATAATCTAAGAATTCTAAATTTATTTTTTGGTGGGGAAAGGGCAAAGAGTGTAAATAAGCACCTAAAATTGGCAGCTGAGAACTCATCTGAAATACTGAACGAGGTATGCCAGCATTAACTATTAGTAGTAAATATTAGGACAACCTGATTCCACTTAACTATAATTTTAAAAGAAGGTTCACAGGATAAAGTTTTATTTTTAGTTACAGTTCACTGCTAAATTTTAAAGCCAAATTATAAATTTTTAAACATGTAATTTATAATAGAAACAGAGACTTGAGTATGAAAAACACTATTAAGGATGAAAAATACTCAAGTAAAAAAATGTTAAGCAACAAAAGATTTATAATTATGCTCTTTTCCAGTAGTTACAATTTAAGGTAAACATTTAACACCTCAAGAACTTTATTACACAAACCTGTTTTTGTAAATTTGTTAGTTTGCTCCTGCTGAATATGATTCCAACCATGTGCTCTTTCAGATCTGCATCTGAAGTTGCCTTTATAAAAAGCAGAAATAACATTAGATTAAGATTTTCTAAAGCATTTTTAAACTGTTGCACCAATGAATGTGGAATGTTAATCTTTGTATGCTAAAAGTGAGCAGATTTTTGTAACATAGTGATGTGTAGCAAAATGTTATGTAGCCGAGATAAAGCAATTAGGAAAACTGACACAGGTCAGCGGTGCTTATTTCCATCCTGTTACGTATGTAAAATATCAGTGCACAGATACTTCTCCGGAAAGCTCAGACAAATGAAATTCAGTCTTCTAAGACCCACCCTTACGAATTCAACTTAATACTGATCACTAATGATCAAGTCTTTAGAAACTAATGTAACATGGACCAATTTTACAATCTTTAATGTATTTTAAATTAAATGTCTCCAGAAGGAGAAACTCAACAAAAATATTCCATGATTTATAACAGGGATCGGCAACCTTTGGGCCCACAGCCCGCCAGGGCAAGCACCCTGGCAGTCCGGGCAAGCACTCTGGCAGTCTGGCGGGTTTGTTTACCTGCCACGTCTGCAGGTTCAGCCGATTGTGGCTTCCACTGGCCACGGATCATGGGGCGGACTGAGGGATGTGCTGGCTGCTGCTTCCTGCAGCCCCCATTGGCCTGGAGCCGCAAACTGCAGCCAGGGGGAGCCGCAATCAGCTGAACCTGTGGAACTGGCTGATAAACAAACCAGCCCAGCCCGCCAGGGTGATTACCCTGACGTGCCGTGCGCCAAAGGTTGCTGATCTCTTATTTATAATATGTAACTTATGACAAAGGCAACAAAAATCAGACAGACAATGTACTTTTCAGGATCTACCATAAATCATCTGCAGTTAATTTAGCACTTGTGAAATGTGATGAACTGACAACACTGGAAACAGAAGTCCTGCCTTGTCACTGGGCCTTAACTGCGTTGCCACTGGGCCTTAACCTCATTCTGGATTAACTACTTTAAGCAGTCATAAAAAATAACTTGCTCATTGGACTAAGAGCAAATTTTTCCAAGTGGGCCTGGGCCACTTAAGAACCATCCAATGAAAACTATATTTATAAGTTGCTAGTATTGTTAGTATGATTTGTACCAGCGATACTCAGACCTCAATGGTTCAGGAGCCAAATTAGCAATCAACATTACCCAAAAGAACCACATTAGCATGAATTAATTTCATCTACACACAATCTCTCTCTCTATAGTATATTATTCTCACAGCAAAATGACTGACAGAGTATTCTACAACTGGTTATTAACATACTAAAGGCATCCTGATTGGTTAATAATTAAATTACACCATTTTTTAATATCGTGCCGCAAAGAGCCATAGGAGACATATTAAAGAGCCACTTGTGGCTCCTGAGCCTGTCTGATAGCGCCGATTTGTACCATTATTACTATTAATCCTTAATGAAAACCTATAGCCCCAATTATGATCTGTTCATCAAAAATATTAATTACACAAAAATTCATCTAATTATGTCTTTTTTAAAATAGGCAACGGCAGCAGTATAATATTGCTGGGATATGAAGAATATCTGGAGTAAGAGGATCAAAATAGACTGAAAAACATCTGGGACAACCTATTTCAGTAAAATAATAATTGTAGAACATAAATAATACATTGTGTACTTTTTCTTCTCCTTCTGGGGAAGACAGCAGTGTTTTTTCTTCTTGTTCTGGGGTTGGCTCAGCATCTCCAGAGATGAGTTTTCCAAATACCTGTGAGAAGTTACAACAAAGGATAACAAAAGTTCAAAACTAGGCTCATATGGACATAACTTCTTGAGCTGACAAATAAGGAGGGTCATATCATCATTCTTTGTAGTTTAAAACAGATTAACATTGCTTAGTTTTGTGTGCCATGTATCAGATTTTCTGATTGCTGACAACAATATAGTAAAGAGGAGTCTGCACTGGCAGTCAGCACCAGAGAAATTGCAGCCGCTAATAACATTTGATTAAAATATGTCACTGTTTTAAAAAGCCTGTCATTCTACATTTACAATGTCTAGCTTGCTCTCCAATTTCTGTGATATCTATCACCAACACACATGCTGGTGATTCAAAATATCTGAATTTATATTATTTATATTCCATTAGCACCGAAAGGCTCTGATCTGGATCTTTAAGCTATGTACTGTATGAACATAAATAAAGACACTCTCTCTCCTGAAAAGTTTACAGTCTAAAATGACAAGACAAACAAGAGAGAGAGATCTAGCATACTTTTTAAATGGAGGGTACTAATGACGTAGCAGGTGTGGACAAAAGGAAGGAATGGGAAAACCATGAGAGAGGAAGGATATAAAGTAGTATTGTTGTTGGTAGTGTAAAGAAATGAGGTTCTGCAGCACATTGGAGTGGTTAAATCAAAGAAAGGTAAAAGAAACACATCAACTGTAAATCAGTACAATGGAAAAGCTCCAGAAGGAAATTTACTTCATTAACATGTTTAATCACTGTATGAAGTAGTAATTCTTCAAGTTCTTTTCTACCCTAGCTTTCTATCACTCTATCACCACCCACACAAACAGAAAAAAAAAACTATAGCCGCCTTCTTTTTAAAAGGAGTCATTAAATCTCAGCATGTTCTCCAGTGTTTCACCATATGAGATAGTTCCAATGTCCTACCTGGGATGTAATAAGGCGGAATACTCGCAGTGTCTCAGCTTCACAGTTTCTTTGCTGAGCTACACTTGCTGAGATTTGGCCTGCAATTTTAATGCTTTCACCATCTTTCCATCCCAGTACTTTCACTTGTCGAACTCTTAGCGTGTTCTCTGGGCCCTTCAATTCAATTTTGATGATGTGATTATCTCCACCAGGAAGTTCACTTGTTACCCAACCAATGTGTCTTGAATCCAAATCAACCTGATGAACAGGAATATAAAGATGTGAATTTGAAACACAGTATCAGGCTAACTGAATCACCTACTCCTGGTGAGTTACCGGTACAAATTATCCAGCACATATTATACAAACCAGTTATAGCTTACATGACACACAAATGTCTGTTCTGAATAACAAGATTACAAATCTTTTTTATTATAAAACTATCAATCTTCACAGGTTAAGATTTCAAAGTCTCAAATTATAAATAAAAACCCCATGTAATTATTCATTTTCTTCTCACTTTTAAAGCCCAGTTTAAAAAAAATCAGTAAAAAGTCATTTTTGTTGGTTATCCAATTGCACCACAGAGTCTATTTCATGCTCTCAGCAGCAATTTATAAATGTGTAAATCACTGATGTAAATAAAGTACTTTCACCTCCTGTAAGAAAAATAGTTATCTAAAACATAAAACATAGTTAAAAGTACTTAATTTTTCAAATTCTGTGTCAGACAAAAAAAATATAGAAATATGGGTTGAAATCCTGATCCTACTGAGGTCAGTGGCTAATCTCCCATTTACTTTAATGGAGTCAAGATTTCATCTCAAGTTTTTTTTTTTTTTTTTTTAAATCACAGAAAACAGTATTTAGATTCAATTTAAAACAAGATTCAATGTTCTCTGGAGAAAAAAGTTAATGAAAAGCAATAATCATTATATTGTTTGGATAAGTCATCCCAGAAAGAGAAACTAACCCAACAGTGTTGCATCTGACGAAGTGGGTATTCACCCACAAAAACTCATGCTCCGAAACGTCTGTTAGTCTATAAGGTGCCACAGGATTCTTTGTTGCTTTTACAGATCCAGACTAACACGGCTACCCCTCTGATACCCAACAGTAATTATAATTCTTGAGATGTGGAGAGTGAATAACTGTTTCTTCTTCTGAGTGCTTATCCATATATGTATTCATTATGCCTATCAAGCAGTGATCTAGATTGTAGGAGGTAAGTGCTAGGAGTCTATCTACATAGTCTGCATCTGATGAAGTGGGTATTCACCTATGAAAGCTCATGCTCTAGTACGTCTGTTAGTCTATAAGGTGCCATAGGACTCTCTTTGTTGCTTTTTACAGATCCAGACTAACATGGCTACCCCTCTGATACTATCTACATAGTGAATGCTGCATGTCCCTGTAAAAATTAGCATCCAATTTGGATGTCTCCAAAACAGAGTAGTGCTGGGAAAATGTATGTATTGAGGACCAAGTAACTGCCCTACACATGTTCTAAATGGGGGCACATCTCAAGAAAGCAACTGTTTTTGCCTGTGCTCCAGTCGAGTGCGCTGTTGCCTGGGCCCTCCCTAGTTGAGTGAGCTGTGACCACTTAGTGAGGTAACTGTCCCACTTTACTTGGCACTGATGAGACCTCAGCAGAAAGAGTGTCCAATTCTGAGTACCACGCTTAAGGAAAGATGTGTTAACAAGACATTATCTTTATATGCAGCCACATTTGTAATTAGTTACCTGCTTTATTCTGCAAAGATCTTCTACTGCCTTACCAGTCAAGAAAGTAATTGAAGTCACTTTGTTCTGCGACAGACAAGCAAAATAAAAAAGACAAATAAAAATTAATTCTGAAAGTGAGTAGCATTATGGTAATTTCTTCCATATTAACATTATGGAGTGCCTTTTAAGAGACACAGAATTAACGGAGTTGCACATTTAATTTCTTAAAACACAAGATATCTGTATGCCTAAGGCAATCTAAAGTTATTACATACAAAAGTAGAAACAAGAAAGTGTATAAATAAAAAAATGAAAGTGATTTTATACTGAAAACTTAGGACAATCAAAAATTACGGAAACATTTCAATTAAATCTGCAAAATGTTTTTTTTGCATCACTATGTGCACTTGAAATGAGGACGTATACGAAACACTGCAGACTTACAGATCTAGCACTATGTTACATATTACATGCAAACACCCTGGATGCTCCAGGGCAATGCTGCTGGATTCTGGGGTACTCCATACACCAGACTAGAGCTACTGCAGCACCTTCAGAATATATTAAAAAGTTGAGGTTTTAAATTAAATAAATCAGTGTAGTATTCATTGTGTCATTTAATTTTATATTAAGTTTAATGCATTTTACGCAGCCCCTAAATTTAAAATTTCTGTGTGTTATAAATAATGTGGCAGTTTTCAGGAGAAAAAGTAGAAATTGTGGCAATAGGACAGGAGACAGTCATGCCCTTCTGATATTTGGGGAAGCAAAGGATGCCATTTGGCACTGTCGGAACAAACTCTCCAAGTGGATGTTTTTGCAAAAAACAATCAGGAGGAAAACAGTTAATAACATGGATAGTTAAATTCTAATCCTTAGGTTTCAAAGTTAACAACCCATTGAGAATGAGGCTTACGGAATCACTTTACATTCTATTTATGTTTGGAAAATTTTCTTCATAACCAAAAAAGTTAGAAACTTAATTTCTCAAAATGAGATTTAGATTCTGGAATAAAATTCTGAACCAAACAGGATGCCAAAAGTGGTGGGCAAGACGAGGACTCTGTAATAAAAATCTGTAAGTGAATAATACACAAGGCTCTGGGTATGCCCTTTTAATAAAGACAGACAATTTTTCTCTTACTCCAAGATCTCGGGAGTTGTCTACATGAACAGACACATAGCGAGCATTGATTCCTTTTACACAATTAATTGTGATGTTCTTAGTTTTATTTTTATCTTCATCTCCTGACTCCCAGAAGGTTTCTGTGGACCCATCTGTCAAACTGCCAATCATGGCAGGTCGGCTTGATGTTTTGATGTCAACAATGCTGGTTAGATCTTTCAGGCAAATTACTATACACAATTCCTGTAACAAAAAGATGATTTAAAACTTCAGAAACAAAGCCCAAGTAAAAAAATGTCTAACACATTTTTTAAAAAGAATACTTATTAAGATGAATACACGCTCTAAATTAAAAGAAGAAACCTGTGTACAACGAGTAAGTTATATGATCAAAGCTCCTGCGTTATTGAGCTCCAGCCACCAGGGGAAATACTATGGAAAACAGTTTCAGTTGCTAAAAAGTGTATTAAGAATTGGGAACAATGCTCAGCTTATTCTCTCCTACTCAATTCTCATATCCTCTCTTTACGGTACTTTCCTTTGTAGTTGCTCATTAAAAAGCAGCAATGTGTGCCTTCAAAAGAACAAAAGAAGAAAGAAGAAATGTGAAAAAGAAGTGGAGGTAGGAAAAAGAACATGAGTTTGAAAAGCAATTTTTGAATGAATTTAAATACAAACATAAAAGGTCCTCTGACTCCTGACTCAGGCGATCAGTAACAGAAAGTAGCGATGGTCACTACTCCAAAATACCAATTTGAATAAGGTTCAGGTTGAAGGGTAATATTTGAATCTTTAAATCTAAATATAACAATTTGAATATCATCCACAAAGGCCCTGATTGTGATAGATATTTGTTACTGAAATAAAATATTTAAATAAACTGCAATTTTATTAATACATTTGTATGTAATAAAGTATTATTGCTAAAAACTAGAAAACTGAAATAGCTTCATTATAGTGCTGAAGGTTATCTACTAATTCATTTTGATCTACAACTTGTGATATTTACTGATATAAAACTTGCCTGACTCATGGCTTCAAAGCCAGACTGTATACTGATACTAAAGCTCTCCTCACTATCTCCATCATCAGATTTGGACAAAATGTTGTTAATATGGTGAAAGACATTGCTCTGATGCAGGAACTGGTGGTCAGACTGTTTGAATTTGAGGCTCCAACATCTGAAAACACATTAAAAATAAGTTTATTAAAAGTTTTTTTCAATATCAGTGCACTTTTGCAAGCACCATTAGTATTTACATTATTTTAATTACTGCATAATTTTTTAAATTTAAGCTTATATAAACATTTTGAAAGGAAACATCTGGATCAGAAACATATTGTACATCATTTTGAAGAAGGCAAAAAGAAATATTTGTTAGCACTGCAAAAAGTCTGAAGCAGGAGTATTTGTTATAGTCAAACGAGAGTTGAGTTCAATAATATTTATTCCATATATTCCTTTATGGTAGTTATAATAGCAAAATGAAGAATACAGAAAATTTTGTGGAACAGCTAAATGTCAGATTTTTTCAAAGAAAAGGTATTTAAGTTATATACGGCTTATGTATGTATATTAAAGAACAGAGTAATGTAATTATTTTTACACTAAAAGTAATGGATATGGTACAAAATTTAAAATCAAATACATTTTTCCTCTACAAACCCCTTGTTAATGTTGGGGTTAAAGAAATATCTTTTTTTCTCCTTTTAAAAATAGCATATTCTGGCAGTTCAGACTCCTAAAATACATTGCAAAATCTTCTAAGGAGTTAGTTCACAATGTTTGGATGTCTTGGGCCTTTCATAGTTTTTCCCTATTTTGTACCTACCTTAGGGCCATTTGTTGCAATGAACTACCGCTGGGGAGAGACATCATAAGATCAGAGATGGTCTGCAGCAAACGATGGAAAGTGTGGGGCAATGGATGAGCTGCTTCACCAGCAATCACTATATCTGACAGTGGATGTTCACATACTCTTGTATCTTTCTCCTAAGATTCAAAGGAAATATGTTACACTGGTTCTATTAACAAGAGGCTTTCATAAAATATATATATGTATATTTAGACAAAAACAGTGTTAAAACAGAGTTCAAGTTAAGAGTTCATATAAATAATTTAGAATAAAATATACCCAGGGATGTTGAAATTATCCCCAAATGAATTGTTCTAAACTGCCGGAAAGACAGAGGTAAAGTTAACATTAAATAAAATATAAAGTGCTTAAAATACAGAAATGCACAATTAGGATTGACACCATGCAATAATCATATGACTAAGCATTTTAGAGTTTGTGGTCCCTCATTAGTTTAAAACTGATATTTTCAAGTTCCATTAGATTTTTTCTTTCCATCCCCCCGGTGTCCCTACCAAGCAGAGTTAAAGTTGCTTGGGTGCCCTAAATCCACAACGCTATACCTTACCATACTTCATTTCTTTTTTAAACTTAACTCTGAATTTCCTAGGTTTATTAAAAAAAGTCCTTGATTTTGAGATCATTACAACATTCTTAAAATGTATTTTATCCTAAAATTACTGAAACATTCTTAACCTTCATACCAACTTAATGTAGTTTTTGTCTGGAAATTTCCCAGGCTTTTTTTAAAATAAAAATTTTCACACATGAACACTGAACAAAAAACTGAAAAGAGAATGTTACCATATGATAAGTCTAATTATTTTTAGAAATGAAATATCAACCTTAATTTTTTTTTGAAAAATTAAACAGGTTATGGCCCAATTCATCAGCATGTATCAGCTATTCTATGCCACTCTGGAGCAGTAAAAAGCAGCAGCCCACTGGCCCATTAAGCTGTGTTTACAGATGCTTTTTTTCCCTTTTCTCGTCAGTGTAGCACAAATCAGCTGGAGTCTATACCCGTTTCTCCCCTTCCTGTCTTCCAAACTACCCATGCTTCTTGTACCTCTTTACAATCCCTTCAACACATCATCCTAATCTATGCCCTACTTCCCATCCCCCATATTCCGCCTGCATGCATCCCCCTGCATGTTCCTATTCCCACCTGTGCATCACAATTTGCTACACACCCCACTTTCCCCCATGATTTCCCTGTTCACACATACACTAATGCTCCCTTCCCTCATTTCCTTCTGTTAAATACATCTGGTACAACAGATAGTTTTTGGAAACAAATATTTAGGATTTCTGGACATTATTTGACATTTTTCATAACCAAATACTGACCTGTCAGTAGAGGCTGATGTATAGGGTCTTCTATTTTAGAGAAATTAACAAAAAGCATCCTATTTCAAAATGGTCACCACTTCCCACTATTTCCCATGATAATGAAACTAGGGAAGATGGTAGCTTCCTATGCAGCCAGGAGGTGAAGAGGAACACATTGGCCTAATCCACACTTAAAGGTTTCACCAGTATGTCAGATGGAGTGAATTTTTTTGCTGACAGTTATGCAGCAAAAGCCCTATTGCAGATGCAGTTATACCTATATGAGAGCTCCCTTATACCTTATAGCAGGGGTTGGCAACCTCTGGCATGCGGCTTGTCAGGGTAAGCACCCTGGTGGGCCGAGCCAGTTTGTTTACCGGCCGCGTCGGCAGGTTCGGCAGACCGCAGCTCCCACTGGCCGTGGTTCGCCATCCCAGGCCAATGGGGGCAGCAGGAAGTGCTGCGGGCAAGGGATGTGCTGGCCGTGGCTTCCTGAGAAAATGACCTCTCCTTTCATACGTTCTGCCAATGATGAAAAAAATCTAGGTGACTTTCTAAATGATTTTGTCCTATGCAGGTAAAAGGCAAGAGTCCTACACATGTTCAGTGAATGCCACATCACTTCCTCTCTGCTAGACTGAGGTTTAGGTTAGAGCACAAGTAAACAGATATCCTGATTGATGTGAAAAATCTGATACCACGTTAGGGACAAAACTTCAAAAATAGTTTTATGGACACCTTATCTTTGTGAAAAACTGTAATGGGTTTGTCAGCCATGAGCATCTCTGGCTCCCCAAATCCCATGGCTGATGTGACAGTGACAAAAATGCTACCTTCATAGAGAGATGTAGTAGATAATAGGATGCCAGGGGCTTGAACAGTGACTTGGGTTCACAGTTTTATCAGACTGGTATAGGTTTTGCCAGAAGGGAAGATTCTAATCAGACCCTTCAGTAAGTGGGCAGAGACTGGGTAGGAAAATACAGAGTAGGTGTCACTGATTAGTGAAACATGCTGATGGCTGCCAGGTGTATCCTGAGAAAGTTAACAGACCGCTCTGAGGATTGTAAGGATAAATGATAGTCCAGCATATCTGAAATCTTTCCTTATAAGGGAAAAATCCTTTGTTGGTTACATTCAAATTAACATCTTTTCCACTTTGCTTTGTAACATTTCCTGGTAGAGTCCTTTCTATTACTTCTCAGGAAGGCCTGGACAACAGCCAGACAGGCTTTTTCTAATTCCATCCAAATATTCAGTCTTCAGGTGAAACATGGCTCGATTAGGATGCCAAATCCATCTTTTGTCCTGGGTTAACAGTTGACATACCAAGGTAAGGCAGAGAGGAGGTCAGGTGAAGAGTTGCAAAGAATGGTTGAGCCCAACCTGGTGCAATGGAGATAACTTTTGTCTTGCATTGTTTAATTGTCCTCGACACCTGAGGTAGGAGGGGAATTGAGGGGAACGTGTATTGCTCCTGACCATTATATGCGAAATGTGTCGCCCAGACAGCCTGGGCTTTAACCCAGTTTGGACCAAAACTCCTTCAACTTGTTCCCATGGGACACAAAGGGATCCATGAATGGGAGACCCAGATGTGAAACACTGCCAGGAGCATCAGGTTGTGTAGTTTTCACTTATATTCTGTGGATAAATGTCTGTTTAGAAAGCCTATCAGAGTATTTTGGATTCCAGGCAAACAGACGACAGTCCAGGTAACCTACATGGGAGTGCACCAATTCCTGAGGGTGATGACCTCCACACAAAGCTGTGAAGAGCATGCTCCTCCCTGCTTGCAAATGTAATGAAGCACCATCATGCTGACAGATAACACCTGGACTGATTTGCCACAGATGTGAGGAAGGAATTGTTCACAGATTACTCTGACTGCTCTTAGCTTCCACACATTGACATGAAGAGAGCACATCCCTTGCTTTATCTGTCATTCCGTGTATACTCTACAACCTAAGAGGGATGCGCGTGGGGTTACAGTCTTTGTTGGAAGTGGGGACTTGAACTGCATCTCCACTCCCCCGCTTTCCTCTGTCCTACCCCCATAAGAGAGGCTAAGACATTTTGAGAAACCATGACTAGCAAGTTGATACTGTGCTTGTTCAGAATATGAACAGTCCACAACTAGGCTTTCGGACACCTGAGATGAAGCCTGGCAAATAAGTTCAAAGATTCTTGTGGTCAAATGACCCACAAATGCCAGGCAGGACTGTACGGACATTCTGGAACTCATTCTGGAGCTGGATTTTCTGTATGAGTCCACTAATGGAGAGGATGTGATCGTCTGGTAAGCAACGTAACATTGTCCAGCCTCGCCTTGCCCTGATAGACTACTGACTGTGTGGGTTCCAGGGTGGATTTCTCCAGGTTCACTCAGAGACCCAATCTCTCAAACAGATGTAGAAGCATGGTGGTTTCTTTTTATATTTCCTGGTAAGATCACAGCTTTAGGAACTAGGTATGTAAGGGTAAACCATCCCCCCTTAATAGCGAAAGTGAACTGCCACCACCACCAATATCTTGATGAACACTCTTGGTGCCATCGAGAGTCCAAAGAGGAGAAATCTATACTGGTTACTCTGTTGGCCAGCCACAAATCTCAGGGAACTCCTATGTGCTGGATGTATATCCACATGAGACTGAGGGTCATGAACCAATTGCCTGGATCCAGAGACAGGACAATTGACCATAGGGTCACCATTCTGAACTTTAGGTGGCAGATGAAACTTTTCACCTCTGTGAGATCCAGAATGAGTCTTCATCCCTTTGTCTTCTTGGAGACAAGGAAGTACCTCAAGTAGAATCTCTTTCTCCTTGCTGCTAGAGATACTAGTTATATCACTCCTAGTTTGTGTTTTGTGACCTGGTCCTCTTCCAGGGGGTTTGAAGTGACTCTGCCACCGTCTTAAGCAAGTCCTGGAAGGCCTCAGAATCATCAGGGCTGGAATCACTGCCTTGTCTAGGGAAGAGGAGAAAGGTCACTAGTTAAGAATCCTCCTGTTTTTGATGTCTTCCTCATGCTGCTGAAGTCATGCCTCTTGATAAGGCTGAGGAAGCTCTTCTCTTCTCTGGGAGCTCTGGATCTCCTTGGGTCCCTTATCTTATGAGGTGACTATATTGGCCAATAGTCTCATGGATCTCCTGGGCCCCAGTACTACCATTGCAGAATTTCATAACCCCATGGTATAGGTCTGGGTGCCAGAAGGTATATGGAGGGTATTCTCTCATGTGAGAATAGTGAGATATCATGGAAACTCCCAATGTTCTGTCCAGCCTGAGTCTCCTTAAGGGACTCCAGGGGGCAAAGTCTGGGAGCGGGAGTGGGTGTGTCCAATAGCTCTTTTCTGTCTCTGAAGATTTGGAATCTGGATCCAGAAGGGGAGCTATCAAGACTGGATGAGCCAGGGATGACCTGTCTCTTCTCATTGATGGTACTGGTCCGGCTTGACCCCTACTTGTATAAAGGGACAAAGAGAGGTACTGCAGGGATACCAATACTGGCTGAAGCCCTGGTTCTGGGTGTTGAGGTCTTGAAAAAAGTGGTAATCCTGGAAGTGGCATCACTAAAAGGTAGCTTGCAGCCAAGAACCAAGCTGAAGTCAATGGAGTCACATCCCTGGCTCAAGCCACATCGGATCCAGTGGTGTTGATGTGGGTTACAGTGCTGAAGAAGCAGTCTGAGTACTGTAGGGTGCTGCTGTTTTGCCCAGTGAGGAAGTTCCAGTGTGCTTCTTCCCAGTACTGACTGGTCCTGCTATGGTCCAGGAAGCTACCGATGACTTGGTATGGGACAGGGACTTATGCCTCTTTGTAGAGGGCTTGGATAGGAAACCTTCCCTCTTGTCCTTTTGGGAGCAGATGTCTCCCCTTGCTCCTTCCACTCTGACTCTCTCAGGGGTCCAGGTTTTGGAGCTGCCAGGGAAGAGAGAAGGGGAGCTACTGTTACCCTATTTAAGCCAATGGTCAGGAGGGTCTCCCCAGTCAGAGATTGATCCCACCTTCATGGTCTCCTCCATGATGAACTTACAGAGTCAAAGCTCCCCAGAATGCTTAGTTCTACTCAGGAACAATCTGCAGATACTGTACCTGGAAGTCATATGGAGTTTCCCCAGGCAGTATAGACAGAGGTTGTGGAAGTCTGTGATTGAAAAGGGTTTGTGGCACTTTACACAACTTTTTAAACCAGGGACCCTTGGCATACTCTGGTCCTGTAATCGCTGGAAGGCTGAGGTTGAAGGGTGGAGATGGTACAGCAATGGCTCCCCACCCTGGTGAGCGAGACAGAAATTACTAGGGAAAAATCTTAGGTCCTGGATATATGGAGTGCATGCACAACTTGAAGTGAACCACACATAGGGACAATCACTCAAAGAAGTAGTAGTTTAGTTTTTTAATTCCTCGTAAGGTTCCCCCCCTCAAAAGAGGAAGCTGGGGATTTTTTCCAGGTTGCTTTTTCCAGTTGCATAGCCTCCCCTTCCTGGATGGGCACACAATTCCCCTATTTCCTGGCTTTTGAGCTTGGCATGCTCGCTTCCGGCTGATCCATTTCTCCATCTTCTGCAATGCCGTCCCTAGGTCACTCATATACAACTCTGCCATGTCACCCACTTATGTAGAGGCAGGGGGACCTTGCTAGTTGATTCTTGCTTCCTGAACATCAAGTCATAGGGAAGGAGGGGTTTGCAGAGTCCAAAAATAATCTTATCAAGAGAGTAATGGATAGCTGAGTGCTGGTCAGCATTACATGTAAAGATGTTTTTGTATTCCAGTCTTGTTGGTCTTCACTGACAGATGCTAAGCATGGAACCAGTGGTGTGGTTTACTGTCTCCATTTCTACATCACTCACAGAGTGGGTGACACTCGGCCTCATACTGGTTATCTGGAGTTGTCAGCAAACTTTGTGCAACAACCAGGGTTCAAACTTCTTACCCGATCACTACAGATTCAGCATGGTGGTCTGATCTGCAATACTACATGTTTCATCAATGCCAGTCAATCCTTTATGCTTTAGTAGTTGTGCCACCACACAATTTGAGAGGTTGTCAGACACTACCAGCAAATACTGATTTACAGCTGGTGTTTCTGGTAGTGAGCCTTTCAAGTCAATATATGTGAACTCAAAACATGGGAGTAGCATCTGGTAGAAGAAGAAAGGATTCTAAGACTTTTTAAGGAGTCAGCATTTAAATGGGGTTTGTGGAAACAAATCAAGTCATTTAAGTACATGAGGATGTCTTCAGTTCTCAAAACTTGGGTTAGGTCATTTACAACCCCCCGAAGCATCCTGGTGCGTTAATAAGCAACAGTGTGTGACAAAGGCATTTTTAACTTGATTCTCAGGTGCCACTTTAATCTGATGGAATCCAGATACCAAATCAAAACTACTAAAATATTTTGCTCCTGACATTTTATCCAGGGCTTCTGCTATGTGGGAGTAGCCATCCTGAAATGTTGTGAAGTAAGTTTCCTGTAGTCACCATATCTTCAGGTCTCCTTTGGGCTTTTCCAGTTACAACTGGAGAGACACAAGACGATGTAGATTGTGCAATCAGGCCATCATGCAGCATATGATGTAGCTTCTCTTCCACTGCTATCTAATATACCAGGGGAATCGGATACATGAGCTGCCTCACAGGAATGCTCCCTCACTTAAGAACAATCTGAGGTAGTATCTGTTCACATCTCTCAAGATCTTCATTATTCTTGGAGAACACACTAGCATACCATAAGAGCAGCTGTTCTAATAATTTTTTGTCACCTTCTCTGGCAGCATCTCTCAAGTCAACACTTAGCTCTTTTACATCTTTTAATCTGTGCCCCATGAAAGGTTTTTAGATATCAGCTACACTGTGTACTGTCTCCATGGTCTGATTTTTCACTAGCTGCACTTCCAGGTCAGTGACATTAACTGCTCTTACTCAGAACTCACCCTTTGGTCCAGTTCAAAAAAGGTACCTGCTAAACAGCAATCCTGACTAGATATTTGTAGCTTCACACACTCCTTCAGGTTCACTGCAGAAGTCCTTTATCTTTATAGGCATTAATGCATGATGACCTGGCTTCACCACAACTGTATTCTAAGCCATCACAGGGAGCAGTTTTTCTCTGTCACTCTTTAGGCCTGGTAGAGGCATCTCTAAGCCTCTAAGAGTTGCCCCCCAGGGTCCACACTTCCTCTTACTCCCAGATCAGATACAAAAACATAATATACAAGACTACAACTTAACAGTAAGATAGAGATACAGCACCATTTATCAGTAGAGGCTATCTGCACTGATTGTTACACTATCTGAAATCTGTTACTTTAAGAATATATATTACAATAGGGTTTTTCATCACATGATCACACCATTAAAGAGAAGAAATAATTAAAAAACAAGTCATGGCCACACACGAGCTTAATTTAAAATAATTTCATCATCAAGCTTTGCAAAAAACCCTGGAACACACTTAGCTACAAAGTTGAAAAACTGTTGCCAATTACTCGCCTGCCAGAAAATTACTCATCCCAGTCAAGTGGGTGAGGAGACTTTTGCAAGACTACTTCATTATAACAAAAAGAATAGTTGCCTCTATAGGAGGGGTGGTATAACTGAACAACATAAATTATAGCAGCATAACCTGTGGTTTACACAAGCCCTAAGAATAATAGAGTTTCTTCAGAAAAATTTCCCTCAGTTTTCTGGTATGGAATCTAAGCATAGTTTTCAGTTACTGTACTTGTCAAAAACAGCAGTTTCTATTATAGAGAACGTTTTAAACAGTTTAAGTGCAAAAATAATTTACTAAAACAAATGAGAATGGATCAGCAGAACATTAATTCAGCAGTCATGAAATGTGAATTATATTTAAGGGTGATCAACAAAAATAAATACCGTATATATATGTTCTTGAAAAAAGTGAACTAAAATTTCCCACTCCATAGTTAAGATTTTGTTTTTCACTAAAAGTTACATAACATACAAGATTAATGTTTGTTTTCGCTTTTACACATTCAGAAAATATTTTTAAATTAGCTGTACAGTCATATCCACAATTTCTGTAAGATACTTTATGAGTAGCATGCTAAAATCTCACATACTTGCTCTGCATTTTCTTTATTCGCTTTGTTCTCCTCATCCTCATCTTCTTCAGGTTCCATAGGGGCAGGAGTCAGCGAAGCCACGAAATGCCATAAAATATCATGAAGAGAAGTTGTTTGAATGACATTACAGAGAAGCCAATTAAAAGCCTAAAACAAATGTAGATATAAAATTATAGTTTAGGTTAGGAAAGTTGGAGGTATGGACATAGAGTCCAACAAAAAGATTCATTTTAAACATTTCACATTAGGAGAGGCACCAGTATTTTGAAAAGTTATAAAAAATACTGCTGCACAAGTACTTTTATTAAGCTATAAACTATTTCTTACAATTATGTAAACATATAATACGGAATACACCACACTGATGGCTTGTACATAAGACAATGCACAGCAAGCTGGGGGGTAACTCTACAGTGCTCTAGCCTGTCACACAGTAACTGATCATGTGGAGATCATGTGGACTCTGTTACAGCATAGTACTTTAAAACAAAGCTTGGAGAGAAAAAAAAAGTCCCTTAGATACATTTAAAGATTAGAGAGATACTGCTGACCAGCCAAACTAGCACATTTACAGTTAACATTTCTATTTTTATAATTCTGATTTTACAGACATTGTTATGGCTACTTAGACTTGTTTTAAAACTTGCTGGAAGTCTCAGTTTAGGATTAGTAAATGAGCATTATCTTTTTTGTATTAGTATTTAATTTAATATAAAAATTTGTTTCAAAACTTCTCTGGAATTAGGACAAGTAACTGATGTGTCATTTTTATTACAGTTAGATCCATTAATGCATTAATACCTCCATAGCAAAAACTCGGCAAGCGGATTTCCGTAAGGCTTGTTTCATTGCTATTTCAAGCCCTTCCAGATCATGGTGCTGGATTACAAATGCCAGAACTGGCCACTGGAAATTTCTCTCTCCTTTAGAAAGAGAGCTGTGGGCGGAGATTAACCGAGAAAGTTCAGGAGATGGATGTCTCAGGAGAGATGATCCCACTTCTATTTAAAGTATAAAAATATATACATATTAGATTCTTTGTGTAATTGTTTTTACTGCAGCTATAAAAATCAAAGTACCAGTTTGCTAGTATTTATAAAATAGCAACTTTCTTAATAATGTTCTATTGTAGAACAATATGATACAATTGGTGAAGTGAAAAAATTGTGCTTCACTTCAGGGTAAACAGACACTAAAAATCTGCAAGAATTCTTCCTGAGTTTTAAAACCAAGCAGAAAACTCCCAGGAATTCATTTCAGATCTGAATTAATTCCTGAGCCACTCTTAACGCTCTGCATATTTCTCATAGCTTACATGTGGTTAATATTTGACAAGCTATTAGTATTTGGAACTGGGTGAATAATGGAATTTTTGGTTCACTGTCAATTCTAAAATATCAAAAAAAGTTTAATTTCAGATTGAAACTAAAACATTTTGAAAGCTTTTCAGTGAATAGAAAAAGTTTTGAACTAGGTCAAACCAAAACATTTCATTTTGGGGCATTTGACAAAAGCAAAGGAGGACTAGATTCACAAAGTGACCAGAGACTGAGAAGGAGAAGGTTTTTTTTTAGCCCAGCAGTTAGGGTACCCACCAGGGAAGTGGAAACCCAGATTCAATTCTCCTCTTCGCCTGATGTGGAAAAGGGACTTGAATAAACTATTCACTGAAAAAAGTCTGCCCAGCTCTATTACATATATTTATAACAAATGGTAATTTTTTTTTTTTTTACAGCCTTTCACTAAGGAACTGTAATCCTATGATCTATCCTTAAACTCCATTTATTTTTTTAAAAACTAAAAATAGACGTTTTAGAAAAGTGCAAATACTTTTTCTGCTTTAAGATGTCTATTTTTACCTGCGTCACCACTGTTGACTCTTCTTCTGGGAATGGCCTTAACCCGTGCAGGTAAAATCGAGTGCTGTTTGTCATATTCTGATGCAACAACCGAGTATGACCTTTGAAAAACTGTGCGCTTTGCCAGGTCTGTATCTGTTATCGGACTGGTCTCCAAACTGGAGAGAAAAGAAATCAGTGAGGTCATAAAAACGTTTTTTTAAAGTTTTACTGATATAACTCAGACAAAATTCAGAACTACAGTATTACTATTAAAAAACCAAGCTTTAAAGACTGGAAATGAAGCAGATGAGAAGCAGCATACATTTGGATAATGGCAATATTTCGCTGTATGAAAATTTACCTTATGCAACATAATAGTAATAACTATATGAACTCATATAGTTGTTCATATAGTATGGCCAAAGAGAAATCTTGCAAATTCTTTCAACATAAACATTACTAATATGCATATCTTGTATTTCTTAAAATATATAATTGTGATGTAGCAAGGTAAATCCTCGCAATCCAAATATTTCATGGGAGGAGGGGCAAGGAGAGGCATCCAACTATTCAGATGGCAGTTTCAGATAAACAAATTTATGATGTAGACAGATTTATAAACTCTGTGGGCCTCGTACACGAAATTTAAAAGTTTGTTTCGTGGGGGAAATCATGTTTCCCAGCCAGTTCTGATCTGCTGTTGCCGAACCACTGGAATGTTTCACTCCCTCCTAATTTGTCTGAACTTCTTATGGTCTACAGAAGAGCTCCTACTTCCCACTCTTCCTACAGGGTGTGGGCGAGCCCCATTACCCCAAGTCTGAAAAGGGGCAAGGTGGCTACACCAAGGTGATCCTGAAGATCCCTGTTAGAGCAGAGATTTGAGATCAGTTGACCAGACATCTCGTTCTCTTTCCAGAAGGAGATCATGGTTAAATGTTGAGATTCAAATTTGTTCTTATATGTCAAGCTCCATGACACAGAAATAAATATATAAAAATGTTGTGGCTGATTATGTCCTCCTGATATATGATATATCCCAGATTTTGTTTCCATTTTGTTTGCTTCAGTGTCAAAGTTCAGACTTGCGGCAATTCTGTGTTAAATTAAGTCATATAAATTAGTTTAAAGTTTTTAACAGAATTGGAGCTCGTGTTCCAAAAGATATGAGAGACTGTTGTCTTTCTGGAAACAAGTAATTTCTGGTCGCCTGTAAGCCAAACATATACACAAGTTATGGCTATAATTCAAGGGTTGAGCTGACTTGGTATTTTGGCTACCTATTGCAGCAACAATTCCCACTACCCTTGTGTTCACTTCAGTGCTGTGCTAGTATGTTAGCTAACAGTTATCAAGAACTACACTAGCATACCTTGGTGGCATGGATTTCATGTTACTCTCTGGTTCCTCAAAGACATTAGGACATGCATCAGGAGTGACTGATATGTATGGTGCAGGTACTGAAGTTGAACGCAGGTATCTCATCTCATCTTGGAAGAGGTTGTCATCCTGATAGCTAACAAAGTTTTCATGATGATGCCTGCATTAAAGCAGATATTTAAATTGATGATGATTTGTAGTATCATAGTGCTCAAGAATCCTACTGGACCAGAACCCCACTGTGCTGGGCATTGTACAAACCGAGAACCAAAAGACAGTTTTCAAAACCAACCAACCGACCCTTTCCAGTCCAATTAGCTAGCATTTACTGTCATTTACCACATCTGTATACTTACTGCATTTGAGCCTAACCTGGTTGTGGCCTTTAGAAACTGAAGCAACGTAAATGTTAATATGATGCTGAAGTAGTGAGCTAAAGAATAGCCTATCTGGATGTGTTTATCATTTGCTAACGTTTTGCAAACAGCAGGGCTTCTCAAGATGATGTTACTTACTGTAGAACCAAATTTCCTCCTTCATACGGAACCATTTTAGAACTCATGAACATTATATACTAAATTGAAATATACTGGGAAATACAAAGGGGCACATGCTTAAATGCTCTGAATTGAGAGGAGAAGGTAGGAGGGGGACTATGTATACTAGGCTCAAGTCATAACATGAGTCTTATTATGGAGTTCTGCTACCAAGTTCTTAAATCACTGAAATTTAAGTTTTAAGATTTATTCATCAAGCATTCAAAAGTGGGTTAGGGCACTTCCCAAATTCAGTAGCTCTGATCCCTGGAGCAACTGCAATCTAAACAGACATGACAAAACCATGGCAGATGGAGAGAAAGTCAGGGGACAAGATAATAAAGAAGCATGAGAATGCTTCCCGAGAGCAGCACACTTTTATATATACATTTTAGTTTAGTATATCAAATACACATTTTATTTTTATTCAAACATTATGAATAAATGGATTTATGAACTCATGAGTAGCTTTCATTACCTTGCTAAAGTTTGCAGGTAGAGGCACGACATTTTAATGGGAAAGTCCTCAGAAATTCCCTCTTTAACACTGGGAAGCTGAGACTGGAATGGTTTTGCAGGATGATAGCACAAAATACTGGGCTCAGCAGCACTGCTCAGGGACAGCAAGAACAGAGCATTGGCTTTAATCACTTGATGAGCTTCCATAGTTGGCAAGGCACGAGGAGTCTTAACTTGCATTGGCTTTCTCCTGTATTGTTTAACCTAGAATACAAAAATGTTACACGTTTACATATTATTTTATTATAAGTAAGGCTAAGACTTAGACATCAGTATTTTTAGTAAAAGTCATGGACAGGTCATGGGCAATAAAGAAAAATTCACGGTCCATGAACTTTTACTATAAATACCCATGATGACTAAATCTCTGCTCCTAGGGCCCCAGTGCTCAGGGATGGGGGAGCACTCAAGTGCTGGGGGCTGACTACCCCTGGTAGCATGCTGCTCTACGGCCCCCAGGGACCTCTCTCCCAGGGACTGCTGTTAGGTGTTGATTATTCACTAACTGGGGGCTCGCTGTCTTGCTGGATCCTCTGTTCATTTGGGTCAGTTTCAATCAGTTAATTAATTAATCAGTCATTCCACCCAGACTGCTATGTGACACACATGCACACACTTCCTGTCTCCCGCACCGTTTGGGGAGCAACGTTAAATATTTTGCACTCACTTAGTAGCAATACAACACATAGAGGGAAACTGATACATGCTTAGGATTCATAAAAATGTTACAGAAAATTCCCACTTTGACACACATGTTCACATACAATTTTTTCCACAGGGCTCCTGGCTTGTTCAGTGGATAGCACAGACCATGCTTTGGGAATGAATAAGGGTTGTGTAGTGAAGGACATCGTTGTGACTCTAAGACCCCTTGCTCATTCATTCAAGACATTGGAAGGTGTGTAATGAATAAAGCAGGGGATGCAGGAAGAAAAAAGATGGTTTCATGGTTAAGGCAGCTAAATGCCCTGGAGAACTGAATTCTATCCCTGCCTCTGTCACAGAGATCCTTTGTGATGCTAGACAAGTCACTTAAACCAAACTTTTCACAGGTGCCCCCTTAGCATGCTCATTTTCTGGGTTCCCAATGTGAGGCCCTTTGGTCTGATTTGCAGAGTGCACTCTCAGCTGCAACTGAAGTCAATGTGAGCTATGCTATGAAGATATTAAGGCTATATAATTCGAAGTAGTCTGAAAAATTAGACCTTATGCAAACCAAACTGGGCATCCCAAATTAGTGATCACTTTTGATTATAAAATCTCTGTGCTTCAATTCCAAACCACTCACATCAGTAAGCTTAATTCTAGCATTTCCTAACTTGCGAGTGCTTGACTTTGAAATCTTTACATTCTTTGAATGTAATTTTTTGTTGCAATTTTATTCACATTGCACTTAAACGACAAAACACAAGGGGGGATTACAAAGGAAATAAAAATGATACATCAGACAGGCTAGAGAAAAAGTTTCCTTACCTATTAATATTCTTTCTTCAAGATTTTCTATATCAGGCCTTATACTTGGATTATAGTCCCTCCCAACCACCAGACGGAGAACAAGAATTTAGATAATGCCATATCTTCCCTTATAAGGGTCTAGCTATCTCAGCTTTCAGTTGAATATTTCAGAAGCAGTACTAAGTACAAATGTAACCAATTCATCAATAACCATTAAAAAATGTTAATTTCCGTTTGTCAGGAACTCTATCAAAGTTCTTAATGAGTTAGGCACTCAAATCTTACAAGGTGGTGGATGGGACTGGTATAAAAAAGGCTTTAATGAAGGAAAATTAACAGATAAAGATAATTTCCCCCTCTCTCTTTGATCTTCTATAACAGATAAGCATGGGATCTTCCAAAGCATCTGATAAGCCAGTCTTCTTTGGACTTGTACACACAATAGCAAAGTCATGACTACAACTGTACTGGGTGTCCACATGAATTAAGGACCTTGCATACCCAGGTTCAGACTAAACAGGTGCCTCAATGGGGGTGGACATGGACTTGATCACCAGTTCCAGGGTACCATGGTCTTCTCAGTCAGCCTGGAGTTATAAGAAAAAAAGCTCCTCTTGATTTGGCAAACCTTGTACAAGACTATGTTGATCATGGGCTGGGGTAGGAGGGGAATGTACATTTGGCTGAGGTCTATTGACATTCAAGGTAATTTGTTCTGCTTGCTCCTGCTTTCTTGAATCTGAAGTATTTTTTTCCTAGGCATAATGAGATTTCATTCTCCTGGTTCAGTCTCATCCAGTCAGGTGTGCTGGGTCTCATCCTCAGACTCTGATTGCCAACTGACTGGTAGGGTTCTTTTTGGCTTAAGCCATCAACAGGTCTGTTTCCCTGAATACATATTGACTTCTTGTGCCTCTCTGG
Organism: Chelonoidis abingdonii; assembly: GCF_003597395.2. Lineage (NCBI taxonomy): Eukaryota > Metazoa > Chordata > Testudines > Testudinidae > Chelonoidis > Chelonoidis abingdonii. The sequence goes on along the minus strand of NC_133769.1, from coordinate 291,123,690 downwards.
TGACAGATGTATATTACAGATCATGGTGATGTCCAAATAAATTTTTATGGATGAATATATTAGCTTTCCTTGGAAGTGTTAACATAGTGATCCTCACAACCTTGGACTCTAACTTGTTTATGGAAGACTTCCTTTGAACCAGTGATGAACATTGCAGCAATGTTCGAAAAAAATTTTCCACCCCAGTGGATGGTTCATTGAAGTTTTCCTCAGTTAGTTATTAACTCCATGACTCTCGAAGATATTTGCAGGATCTTTGAAGTTATCTCTTAACTCCACTTCCAACAGAAAGACACACTAAAGAGAGTGCAATGTAGAAGCATATTCAAGGTATAATTTGAAGCTCACTGCCATTGACCCTAGCACCTGCTGACAGTTCTATACTGTGCTCTTTGAGTGGTGAATTAAAAGTTTTGACTTGGTTCTGCAGCTTATTCATAGAGTCCTACACAATAAATGCCCATTTAGTATCATGAATTCTTCAGATACTCAAGGTTTCATGTGGGCCTGAAGGAGCTCTTCTTGTTTATCACCAACCCCTGCCTTCCCAAATTAGCCCTACTGTCTTCCACTGGTGAACTGGCTGAAGTGTCTGAACCAGCTCAGAGCTGCCAGTTGTCCAGATATAGGCTATAGGGTACAGCTTGGTCCAGGATAGCAAATCACAGTTATTTCTAGTGAGACTGTAACACTGGCATATGCAGGAACATATCCTAGAGATCCAATTGGCAAAAGAATTTGCCTTAGTCTCCTCCTAGAATAATTGTTTTAAGTGATTCCATCTGCTTAAATTGGCATTGACCCAACTGTGCAACGACAGCATGTTATTTGTCAAATAATGACTTATTCAAAGACATTTACCTACATTGCTTGCAAGATATTAGCTTCTACATTAAAATACGTTAGCATAAAACGAAAAACTAATTTACAGATTTGAATCTGAAAAGAAATAAATACACTGTAAAATAATTTGGATTAACAACAACTAATCAGTTATGACTTCTTCCCCTTCCCCCACAAGGAATAAATTGGATCTTAAGTACAAAACCAGAAGTGTTCAGTTTTTTTTATCACAGTACATTAAAACTACTCTTAATATAAATGAACATTTAATGACATTGAAATATCTTGAAATTCTAAAATTACCAAGATAACCTGAACTAATAATACTAACACTGGAGAAACAAATAAATATACCTTCTCTCTTGCTGCTGCTTGCTTTTCACGGAGGTATTTTTCTCTGCATCGATCACAAACCAGATACCAAGTGCTTCCTCCTATACCACCATCACCACAATTACCAGCCCATCCTCCGCAGAAGTGTCCAATGCTATTATAACCTTGACCACCTGCATACCGGCCACAACCTTGAAATAATGAAGACAAGATCCATAAACAGTAACTTTCCTTTTAGGAATAACCATTAATGCTTCTTTTCCTATCTGTAAAATAGGAAGGAGGAGACTCATTTTCTTTCCTTTAGCCTGGTTTTATTCTCTCTAAATTCCTTGAAAGCTATATCCTGAAAGCAAATGGTGGTGTCCAATACTTGGAAAGTTTTTGCTTTTTAAAATCTGTTGATCAGAACAGCTTTTTAAAAGCTCGAGATGTACATTCATTACTAATTAATATCACAGTAGTGCCCCAAACTCAAGAGACTGTGTAGACACAGTGAAGACAGTCCCTGATCCAAAAGGCTCATAATCTGAAAATGGGAAATGTTGTGCAGCCTTCATGATAGGTGGTGCTACCATCCTGCTGATAATTTTATCTCTCTTCATTCGCCAAATACATTTTTAAGCTTATTTTTGATGAAAGTGAAAACTAAGTAGCTTTGTTTCTTTTTGTGTTCAAAGGGTATCAGTCAAATGCCTGCAATGTATGCTAACTGCTCCACAGCAAAAAGAGGGAGCATAAAATTTCAACTGGATTCTATATTTTTGCTTCTCGCAGCTCCCATTGGCTGAGAACGGCAAACCACAGCCATCGGGAGCTGCGGGTGGCCATACCTGCGGACGATCAACATAAACAAAATGTCTCACAGCCCGCCTGATGGGCCGTGTGCCAAAGACTGCTGACCCCTGCTTTAAAATAAAATTTTAAGGAATTCTAAAAGATAAAAATGCAACGCTAGACGTAATAAAACTTTAAGGTTGAAAAATTAAGCTCTTAAAAGTTAGGAAATTTCAGAAAATAAAAGGGACATTTTCAACTTTAAAAAAATTAGTTTTCGGTGTGAAAATTATGTACATACTATAGCTACTGGAGAACCTAAGATTACTGTAACTGAAGTAAGTTAGCAAAAGAACACAGTATTTTCAGTTTGACGACTTTGTGTAGTTGATGTTTCTTTGTGTATGGCCAGTTTCTCCCTTGGTGAGAAGGCCCTTATAAAAACATCAACAATGAAGCAAAAATATTTATTTTCAAGAAGAGGATTTCTTTTAAAGTGCAGAATGTATTACTTAAAGGGTGTTCTATCAGAAACTAATTTTTTTTTTTAAATGCCCATGCTGCTTTTTGTAGAGTCCTAGTCTGAAATAGCATGCACATGTAAAGATATGTAGGTGATAATATGCACTGAATGCTTCAGGATTCCCTTGGCGATCACAGTGAATGAAACAGGACTTCTATGGAGCCCTGTCTCCTTCATACACGTCTTAGCATAGAAGCATATATGCATATATGACATAATTTTCTAAGTGAAGTAAGGCTATTTAAAAAGTGCTAAAAATTACACAAGTAGTATTATGAACGCACAATGTGCAGTTTTCAAACCTCTGTAACCTGTTCCAATGAAAAGTTTCATCGGAGCACTCCAGGATACTTCACAGAGGACTATTTCTCTGCCAAATTTCAACTTTCTACCCCTCCCCGCAACCCCATTTTAGAACAAGTGCTGCTTGACAAACAACAACAAAAAGTGGCAAAAGTAAACATTTCCCCCTCATTCTTCTCCCATTTGTAAGAAGCTGAACAGTTTTTACTCAAAGTCTTCTAAAATCTTCACTCTTGTCCAGAGAACAGGTCTGGAAAATTTTAGTCTAAAGTTTCAGAAAGTTATTGATGACTGAAAACATGGGGTTATAATGGAAAGGTTTGGCAACCTAGAGCTCCTTCTAAAGTTAGGCTCTTATTTTTTAATTTTGATCTCCTCTTATTTTCCCCACACAGTCACACACTAAGATTTTAGATTAAAATTATGTTGCCAAATAGGTACTGTAAATTCAGCTTTTTAACTGCTTTTTAGGTTCTGATTCAGCAAAGCACTTAAATAGGCCTGTAACTTTAAACGTGAATGCTTAAAACTACTCACATGCTTAATCCCTTGCTGAATCAAGGTCTGCAATTTCTTTATTGTGTTAATTAACACAATTCCCAATATGGGTAAGGAGGCCTGATTTATTTTCATAACAATAATGACTGTCAAAATACAAACTATGTAAAAATAAACTTTGAGTGAGGACTGGGTTATGGAAAAAAAAAAAAAAAAAAGTCTTACCCGGATGAGCTTGTCTCATGTGGTAAGTCACTGGATATGGATGGGATTCTCCACATAGCTCACAGATGGTATCTTTCTCAGGTCCTCCCACTGCAAGTTGGGCCATCTCACCAAAAAGATTTCCCCTTGGCCTAGCCTCAGCCTTTTCTTTTTTCTTTTTTTCCTTTTTGGTTTTCTTGTTATCTTTGTCGCTTTCTTTCTTCTTTAATACTGCACAGGAACCAGGGCTTGGGAAAATCATATTCTGGGATGCTGCTTTGATAGTTGCTAAAGAAATGTCTTCCCAGAAAGCTACCAAATGCTGCAGTGTTAAGGGAAGAGGAGATTTAGATTTCATAGTATAATGACTGGTTGTCTCAAAAGAGGTAATTTCAGTTTTTCCATCCTCGCATTTCTCATGCAGAGGTGGTTCTTTAAGCATAGACAGGACCTTGTTTTTGTTGATGCTGCCCATTTTAGATATGTCTGGACCATGAGGTGCAATGTTAAACATATTAAGAGCAGATGATATTTCCAGTGAGTGTCTATTTTTCAACTTGATTTCTTTTTCCTCTATAGGTTGATGATTAAGACTGTTTCTTATTGGTGCATGCTCTTTGGTAAGCTCCGGATTAAACTTCAAAAAAGATGAACAAGCCATAGCATCATGGACTATTCCTTCATGCCACAGGAAAGAAGCAAAGACAGCTCTGGCACATTCTGCAACAGATGGCGACATTGCTTGCTTGGCTGGCTCTACAGATTTGGATCCATCTCCTTTGAAAAGTAAGCCAGATTTTTCCTTTTTGGATCTTGTGTGCCTACTGGCACACTTCCGGCTCACTTTTGGAGAAGCTCTCATATCTTGCTCATCTTTCAGTGGTGCTTTTCCTATGCTAAAATGAATTTTATTAGAACTATCATCCACAATTTTGAATTCTGTGTTATCATCACATGTGCTATCTGTAATGCTATTAGTCTTTAAAGTACTTGAAGTGCAAACTTCAACAACTTCACTGTGAAGGTTTTCTTGTACAACGTGAGGGGAAGGAGCTCTATTTTCAGTTTCAGTCACAAGTTTTGCATCTTTTGATAGAGTTTTTGGTTTGGGTGAAGTGGACCGTCCCCTTAATGGCTCTGTTAGCGGTACTTTCTTTTTGCGAAGTGTGTCTGGATCGAGTGTGTAAGAATCTGATTTGGATCGTTCCCGAGGAGGATCAAGCTTTGTTTTCACAGGAACTGAGGCTTTTTGAGGTAGAGTCTTATCATGCGGAGACGATGATCGTGGAGAACTAGCAACAGAAGTGCTGGATCTTCCTGCTGTGAGTGGCTGTGGCTTTGGCTTTGGTGAGGAAGACCGTGTTCCGGGGCCTGGAGATTCAGGTCTTAGACCAGAAGTTGTCCTCCCATCAGATTTTAGTGTCTGCAAAGTGTTATGGTTTGGAGATAATGATCTGCTATGAGAATCTGACCTCAACTTTGCAGCATCTGATTTCAACATAAGAGACTCACTGGCAGATAAGCCTTCTGTGCTCCTTGGTTTTTTCTGGTCAGCAACAGTTCTCATCACACGTCCATCAGGTTTGGGTGACTTGCTCTCAGCCCTGTGTTTTGATATGTCTGATTTTCCGGCTGGAGAAACTGGTCTAGCAGCTGCTGTGAAATTCATTCTGTCACCTGTATGGTACATTTTATAGTGAAATTATTAGTACATTTTATGACTCATACCCATTACTATACAAATTAAAAGACACAGAATTGAACACAAAGATAGAATTCAACCAGGTGCTTCTGTTAACATCCCAAAGTGCCAACAGAGCTGGAAAAAAGGATTTTTTTGAAATAATTATAATGCAACCACCAATTACTTAAAACTACTTTGCAAAGGATGCACAAATATATACATGAGTATGCATTTAAAACATGTACAAGAAAATATTTAATAGAAAATGCACTACTTGTGAAATTACCTAGAGATTAAAAGCACTACTCTACCATACGGAGAATCTGAGTTCACACCCTCCACTGACCACCAATAAGAGAAAGTAATTTGTTTACTTGGAAGCTAGAATATAAAGCATTATTAGCTAAGTTTACCATAGCTAAGATGAGCAAACTCACAACAGAATTATTATTTATTAGCTTTACATATACTTGCTGGATGGTCTCTTGGCTACTTGTTTACTTTTCTTCCATGCTTAAAAGACAAAAAGTACATATAGAAAGTAATTGAAACTACACAAATAAATTAAGATAAGAGGCATGTTCCTGACATGTTGCAAAATAGTCAGGCTCAAGTTGGAGTTGCCATATTATTAAGGTCAGTTGAGAATAAATATATGTAACAACTCTTGTCTACTAATTCATCTTTTTTGTTTTGGTGCAGACTCAGTAATTGGTTGTATTTACACCAATTCATTGCCAATCCATTATCTGATAGAACTATCTAATTGCTTTTTATAAATATATGTAAAATACACGTGTACAAGGCTGAATAGTGTAGCTCACAAGAAGAAAGTAATTTGTGTCCATATTGTTTTCTATGAATGGATGCAGTTAGTCCATTCTGCAGGATGGCATTTGTAAACAGTGCTGGCAATCTACTGAGTAATCATGAATAAATAAATCTAGAATACCGCCTTGTTCCTTGGCCTTATACAGCAATTTCCTTGCTCATGCGATTAATTCCACTGATTTCAATGATTGTAACACTTGTGATATACAGCATAATACAATCAGTCCCAAAAATAATGGCTCAGCATTTTGAACTCAACCAGCACAAAAACTAATTAATTAATACTGTATTAAATGTTATTTTTTCATTAGTTTATTTATAGACAAAGTAACATGAAAATGACTCTCTACCTGTCTCCCAAATTTCACTAGTTTGTTGTCTAAATATTCATACATGTATGACAGTACTCTGGTTTATAGTATCTTAACTGGTTGTAAACCAACACTCCATCTTCAACACACAAGTCATGAAACCATTACAGTTAAATAAGCAACAATGAGTTGTTATATTATATGAACACTCACACATATCAAACTTTAACATTAATTTTGAAAAAGCGTTTTATCAAGTGAATGGAATGAAAATGAACAGAAGAAGAAAAACTATTTTTCCAATGTAAAATTTGAATAACCTGTATGTGTTTGCATGCATACCCACCCTTTAGTTTGTGAGAGAGAGATGAAATAGCAGAGGCAGGCCCAGCTACATCACTACTTTTGTAAATGCGCTCACGAGAAGCAAGGCAGCGGGATGGAGTTTCTATAGTGGAAAACAGTGGCACAGAAGCAGCAAAGATAAAAACAAGCAAAACAAGCATTTCAAATGATGTGTATCTACTCTGCTAAATATATTGTATTTCACTGCTAAAATACATTCTCCTAAACATGTTTTATATATGAGAATGTTATTTAATTTTGGAACATATTTTTTTAAAAGGTTTACATTAATTTTTTAAAGAGTAAAACTGAAATGTTTCATGATTTAAATACGTAGTATGAAAAACTGATAACCAAGTATTTGTGGGACAGACAGCAGGGTTTATAGTTTATTATAACAACAACAAAGATTGATATAATAATGACTATCTTAATTGTGTTGCAATTTAAGATCTTTTTTATAATCTATAAATTTACATGCATGCATGATTTAGAATTGTAATATGGCATTTCTGCGTGGCAATAATCAAACTGTTCTTAAATGAAACTAAAAAGAATATGTGGGAAATTCACCTTTGAAAATTCCAATTACAAAAATAAAATAAAGTTACATTTTTAAAGGCAGTTTTAGTGCTTTTATTGGAATTATTTTTCCTTTTATCTATGCAAAAAAATATTATAACTCAACTCAATGATGGTGTTTATTTTGTATAACCTAACATGCATAATATGAACTTAACTGATAAGTATTACAGAATGACATGACTAGGATTATAGAAGATTCTAATAAACAATAAATTATGGATTTAAAATTGTATCTATAGTCTTTATTTATAAAATTGTATCCATATATAGTCTTTATTTATAAAAACAGAAGAGGAGCTTGGCATACCAACTCTCACACTTCTATAAGAAAAGTCTTTATTAATAATGCTGTCAAAATTGTGAAGGGTAAGAATTATGCCTTTAAAAACACTGGGCGAGATGCATTCATGGTATAACTCCATGCTTAACTTCACTGAAGTTACATCAAGGATGAATTTGCGCCACTGAATCAAAGTAGCCTGAACTATCTAAAATAAATCCACAAAACCAAAGAAATATTTCCATACATACTAAGTATGCCATAATTTAAAAAAAGTATTATAACAAAGCTCTAGACTTGTGAAATGTAAGTGACATGGAAACGTTAGCATGGAATTTTAGCCTTAACTCTACTACTGTCTTGCAGTAAAATTCAATTTTTAACCTTAACTCTTGGCTTGTTCCTTCAGTAAAATTAAATCAAAGTTATTGAAATAATAGTCTTTAGAGATTTAATTTGCATATGCAGCAGAAAATAGCATGTTTTAGAAAAGCTTTTTTGCAGAAGCTCAAGAGACAAATGTATTTGAGGAACTGTGGTTCCTACCCATGTATTTCATAAAAGATTTGTTGCCTGTGTCTCTGGTGTTCTAGTTACTAAGGCATACAAAAAGGTTAAGTATAAGTATCTCCTAACCTAAGTATTAAGGGTAGTTGCTGTAATGGGTAAGAATGATTGAGTTCACATATACTTTGAACACTTGAAATAACAATCCCCTTCTTCAAGATAGAATAATAGAACAGAAATGATTACATTCACCTTCACAATCAAACATTAGCATAAACTCGAGATCAGTGAATGGAAGCCCATCATAAAGCTTATTATTTCTTATTTGAAAACTATTTTTCCAGGCTATAACAGAGATGCCAGATCTTGGGTACTCTGACAGTTTATTTTACAAAGATAAAATAAACACTAATTTAAAAAAAACCACACTAGGAAAAAAGCATACGTGTATGCTTAGAAACAAACTTTTTACAGTAATGGATATCAAAATAAAGAAGGATTAACAAAGATTAGAGGAATAGTATGGTCAATAATAATTAAAACATTTTAATTTGATATGTAAGCATTATGCTTTTCTTACTAGAACATGTTCCTAATATCTGTGTCTGTACTGGTAACTTTTCATCCTACATATTTACAAATACTGTATTTACTTTTCATTAAGATTTAGATCGTCAGTCTGTGATTATGCTGTGCTGCCCCTGGATCAGTGCAGGAAGGAAATTATAGCTCAAAGAGTCAATCTTCATCCCAGTCTCCCTGTTGCCTTTGGGAAGGGAATAAAGTGCAACTGATCTATACTTGTCATAGCATATGCTCCAAGACACACTGGCACAACTACACATCCAGGTACACCTCTACCTTGATATAACGTGACCTGATATAACACAAATTTGGATGTAATGTGGTAAAGCAGTGCTCCGGGGAGGTGGGGCTGCACACTCCGGTGTATCAAAGCAAGTTCAATATAACATGGTTTCACCTATAATGCAGTAAAATTTTTTGGCTCCCGAGGACAGTGTTATATCAAGGTAGAGGTGTATATTGGGGGGCGAAGTCAAGCATGATGGTGGGAGATAGTGGCTCTGAACAAGCAACCTACGTATGGTTCTCCTGCACGTGGGCTGTCTTATGCCCCTCTTACTCCCTCACACTAGCATGGAGAACAGGCCACAATATGACTGCATATTCTGAAATATTATAATATATTTCTATTTCTATAGATCCCAAAAAGAACAGAATGCAGTGGTGGTAGAACACAGAGCCTCTTTCTTCACTAATTTATGATTAAGAAGAATATACTGAATTTTACAAATACCTGAATATTAAAATATTAAAAAAGAAGAGAATTAGTCTCTGACAGTCGTCGTAATGGGATTAATCTCAAGACAGGAAAATTGAGGCACAGTACCAGTGGGAAATATATTTTATTACCCAGGGGTAATAGTGGGAGCTATATCACTCAAGCTGTTTAAATCTGGACAAAGAACTTGAATATATTCAAGAAGGCTGCACAAAATGACCTAACAGTTCTTAGCCAACTGTAACATTTGAACAAATTATTGTTCAAACTGTTAAGATATATCCAAAATCAAGCTTAATGCAATTTATGCCCTTCTTCCAAACTTTGTACCATGGTTCATGTTTTGGAATTTACAAAATTTGCCACAGAGAAAATAAGCTTCACATCCAGATATTCTAGAATAATAAAGCTGTAAAAGCCAAATGCCACATTTACTGTTCCCAACAAAAATATATGATGTGTCAAAAATATTTGATGGCTATTACATGCCACAGTTCCAGATCTTGGAAAACAGTCTGTGACTTTCCCTCACTGGGGCATACTCAACGCTCTTAAAATATTTTAAGTTTTCTAGGAAAGGGACCATTTCTTATTTGTACTGTGAGCTACCTAGCACAAACGGTGTATGTGAAAAATATTAATAATGCAACTGCCTCTGATGCAGAAAAGAGTCAAAGTTCCAGAGTTGTAGTCACCCCGTATCTATTTCCAGTATACCCACTTCTAATTCCTCTTCAAATTTCCTTTATGAAGTAGTATTTTTGATTTAAAAAAATACTCCAGCATAGATGTTAATTGCTTTCTGTGATAAGAGAACATGCTTGGATATTCCAGTTTACAAATATCCTTTTCTTTTCTTTAAAAATACCTAAATCTAGCTGGGTCCATTACATTAGAGAGCTCATTTCTTCCAACCAAAGACTTGATGGTATCGTCTGACTGGTTGCTTCCTCAAATCCCCATCATCCATCTCTTCATTTCGGTGTCATTCTGCCGGTCCTCTCCATATGTCACATTCTCTTAATATCTTCTCTGCACTCTTCCTTCCATATCCCATCTCTATTCATTAATCCCCTTATGCCTTCCTTCTTTCACCACCTATTTAGTTTGGGATTTTCAGAGGAGCCTAAGTGTTATTATTAAATACTTATTATGATGCTAGCATGCAAAGGTCTCAATTAGGATTAGAACTGGGATTAGTGTGCTGTACAGTCAAAGAAGAGATGATCCCTGTGCGGAAAGGCTTACAGTCTATAGATACAAACAGGCAAAAGATGAGGATACAATATACAAGCAAATGAAACTGCTGAAGAATTAACACAGCTTTGTTAGTTACATGTACTGTATTTTTTTTTTTTTTTGAACAGGGTGTAAGGTAAGACGGAATGGAAAAAAAAAGGAAAAGAAGAGTAGTCACAGTTTGTCATGATCACCAGGCTGGGTTTTGTAGGCATTATGAAAGAGGTGAGTCTTAAGGAGGGATTTGAAGGAGGATAGGGTAGTGTTTGTTTGGATTGTATCAGGGAGTTTTCCCTATGCTTAGGGGCAGCATGGGGGGAAAGCATGGAGTGTTTATGGGAGAAGTTGACTGATGGGCAGTAAAGGTTGGAAATACTGGTGAAGCAAAGGTGGGGATCAATGTTATGATACGTTACTAGATCAGGTAGCAAAGGCTTAGACTAAGTAATGAAAAGAAAGACAAGAAGTTTGCCTTTGATGTAGAGCTGAAGAGGAAGCCAATGGAGGCACTCAGAAAGAGCATCCACATAAATCAGAACAATGAGCCAAGATGATTTTAGCAGTAACAATCTGAAAAGTCTAGAAGTGACTAAGGCTGCAGTAGTAAAGGCCAAAAATGAACAGGCTCTTGCAGTAAAGATGTGAATGATGAATACTTGGATAAGAATTTTGGCTATGTAACCAAAGAGGAATGGCTGGATTGTAGCTACTCCAGCTGGTAGGTGCAGAAGCATCCAAAGCAGGGACTGCTGCACTGGCAGGAGAGAATGGCCACCCCTTCCCCTCCAGCAACTCTTTGGACCCAAAACCGTGCAGGGGCGATCACTCCCCACTCTGGAGACACTAGGACTTGGGTTGTGCCTCCTTCCCCTTTTGTGGGCTTGGGAGATAACTATAAGGAGGAGCCATCCGGTAGCAACAGGGGCAGCCAAACCAGGAACCTTTGGTTCTTTAAACATTCAGACAACTGTCCACAGTTTTGACTGGACTTTCTCTGCCCTGCGCTGATTGGCTGTTTGCTCCAACCCACGCAGCTTCCATGTCCCCTAACAGTCCTGTCACCTCAGCTGCACCCCACACCTGCCCCTCTTCTTCATCAAGGCTGAAAAATGTTCTGCTACAAAAAAGTCTACTGAGAACTGCACTCTTTCAAATTGGCTATCATCTCCCATGTTCTTAGGCCACAGGCAGCTATTATAAACGGCTGCTGACTTCACTCACAATGGAAACAATGGGAGGTAGTGGCCATTTTGAAAAAAAAAGGCACATTAACTGAAAGCTGCTATGGCCTCAGTTCCCTTGGGAACAACAGAAGATGGCGACCATTTGGAAAAAGAGCAATTCTCCATGAATCTCTTTGAAGGAGGGCATTTTAATGTACCAGGCTCTATTGAGAGGAACTTTTGGCTATGAAAATTAATAGCAAAAATGGCCATTAATCCTAAATGATTATTTTCAAAAGCTACCCATCTGACCCTACCGAAAGGTGTGTATGTGAGGAAGGTGGAGTGCAAAAGGGAGGAAAAAATTTGAGGACTGATAGGAAATTCAAATATACACTCCAACTTCTTCGTGTTCCTCTGGCAATGCAAAGCAACTAAAAAAAAAAAAAAGCTAAATTGGACAGTATGCTCTGGTTTCTTTGTGCTACTCCGAAGTAATACCATGCAATAATCATATGATTAAGGCACTTCATCATCTGTGGTCCCAAATTAGGCTGGAATGATTTCTGAAGGCATTACGTTTCCCCATGTTCATTGTGTCCCTATAGGGCAGAGTTACGGTTGCTTGGGTACCATGAACTGTCTGCCGCAATTAGTCCTTCATGTCCCTCTCCACAATTTAAAGGAATGCTGATTAAATTTATGGCGGTAAAGCATGTGGATTCCAACACACTGTAATTCGATACTCTTATTTGTTTATGGTAGTGCTCACAATGTTCTAGATTTAAGGAAGGGGTGGGAAAACTTTTTGGGCTGAGGGCCTCATCTGGGGGGAAACTGTATTCAGGGCCGGAGCAGGGGGTTGGGGGGCAAGAGGGAGTGCAGGGTGTGGGATGGGGCGCTGTGTGCAGGAAGGGGCTCAAGGCAAGGGATTGGGGCAGAGAAGGGTTGCAGGGTGTATGACAGGGCTCAGGGAAGGAGGCTGGGGTGCAGGAGGGGTGTGGGGTGCAGAAGGGAGCTGAGGGCAGGGGTGTGGACTGAGGGAGGGAGCTCAGGGTAGGGGGTTGGGGTGCAGGAGGGATGCGGGGGGTGGCAGGGGGCTCAGGGCAGGGGTGCAGGGTGCAGCAAGGAACTGGGGTGCAGGAGGGGTGCGAGGTGCAGGCAGGGGGCTTAGAGCAGGGAGTTGGGCGGTGGGGTGCAGGAGGGGTTCAGGCTCTGGCCTGGTGCCACCTACCTAAAGCGGCTCCGGGGTGGCAGCTGCGCGCATCAGGGCGAGGGCAGGCTCCCTGCATGCCTGCCCTGGCCCTGGCCCCGGCCCCAGCCCCTTGCTGCTCCGTGGCCTCTTGGGGGGAGGGGCGGGGAGCTCTGCCTGCGCAGCCCTTGCCACGCCTCCAGATACCTCCCTCAAAGCTCCCATTGGCCAGGGTTCCCCATTCCTGGCCAATGGGAGCTGCGGGGGGTGGTGCCTGGAGGCAAGGGCAACACAGAAGGAGCCCTCTGCCCCCCCACCTGAGGGCTGCTTCTGAGAGCAGCGCGGGGCCCATGGCGCCATGGGGGGCAATCCTGTGGGCCGGATCAAAATCCCTTAGGGGCCAAAGATCCGGCCCGCGGTCTGTAGTTTGCCCACCCCTGATTTAAGGTGTACCTGATTTAAGGTGAGCTTAAAAGTGCCTCGGGAGCGAGTACACTGATGCAGGTTGTGTGCTGGAGTGAACACTGGATTGCCGTTTGCGTGGTTAGGAGACAAGTGTTGTGTGAGGTGTGGCAGGGAAAATGTTTGCCATAATTCCAAGTTCAGCTATTTCTAAACTTCATCAGGGACCATATAGAGTTTATATTATCCATTAGAGTGTTTCTCGAGTTCAAGCTACATAAAAGACCCCCTATACAAACTAAAGGATTATCAAGAGAGTGTCCCTTAACTCATTGTGTGTGCAGGTCCGACAGAAAAGACTGTTCTCGTGCAAGGGGGGAGAAAGAATGTTGGAGTGTATGGAAGGAAATCAGTTTGGTAACACTGACCATTCCCTAGTACTGCCAGAACACTGAGCTCTTAGCAAATATGAACAACATGAAAACTAAACACATACAAAACTAAAAACTGAGGAAGAAGAGCAAGTATAAGTAGATGTGCGGAAGCCCCAAAGCACTTATACATAATATCAAATTAAATTAAAAACCAATCCAGGATTAATGCAATGTTTAGGACCATGAAAATCCAAAAGTTTAATATGGTAGCAATCTCACCTGTCACACCACAAGTTTCTATAGCATACGTTAACAGATATATAAAGCTTTCATTTTAATAGGGAAAAGACTACAAAGTACTACATAACATGCAGTGTTACCAATGGGAACAAAACAACCTTGGCATTTGGAGTGGACTGATTTTTCTATGCTTAACTTCTTAACATCAACACTATCAACTACAGTTTGGGGCAGAATTTATGCATGATCATTTATCAAGAGGAAAAACCACACTACCACAAAAACATGTCTTTTCAACCGGTACCTATACTAGAGTACAGTTCTGCGTTAATTCTAACGGTTCTTTCTCCTCACCTACCCAAACACTGGATCTCATAAATTGCATAGGCTGTCATATACCTACCTGTAACTCAGCATGCAAGTACTCTGAATCTAAGATAGTCTGCATGTTGAATTTACAAGCTTTGCCACTGCAGTAAAGCACCCTTAAAAAGACTGAACAAACACATTCTAATCCATATGGATAAAACTCAAGATTTTAAACTAAGTTTAAAACCACGGAAGCTTGCATTTAAATGTCACGGATATCTACAGAAACATAAGTCAGAAGATTCCAGCAGCTTCAGCTGTTTTAAATGATCAAGTCACTGATTCCTTTTGATGCCTAACTCTACCTGAATAGAATTATTGATTTAAATTTTGCGATGCATTGCTGCAGGAAGTGCTTACTGGCTAGAGCACAAGACTTAAAAGCAGAACTCCTGGATTCACTGTTCCTAGATCTGCAAATGGCATGGCTGTGAAAGTCTAGGAAGCATCTCTTAACCAATCTTATCTGTAAAATGAGTTTGATACTTAACTACATCACAGAAGAGCTGTGAGGCTTAATTATCTGTAAGGACTTTTGGATCCTTGGATGAAAACACAAACACCCCGTTATTACTCATGCTGAATACATGGATTTTGGAGGTTTCAAACAGAAAGAGGTGGAAGGAGAGAGATAGTTTCCATGAGAATAATGAAAGGCACAGAGCTGGTGAATACCCTGTTTCATAATGAAATTAGGTGATGAAATATTTATTGCATTGTATACTACAATATCTTGATATGAGTGAGAGACATTTTAGCCTTTACATATGTTGTTTAGAAAATACCCTATACTGGAGTTGTAGACTGGGACTTTTTAAAGACTAAGCAAGTTAGATTTTAACAGGATTTCTTTGTCTAAAACTGTCAGGATTCTAAAAATCTCAACCGTGTTATTTAATTCTGGGTGTTAAAACTGAAAACCCAGCTCTCTGAAAAACATGACAATTTGGTATTTTAATAGACAAAAATAAATTAATTAAATATTTGTTGATAGAAGTAATGCTTAATTTCAAAAGCTTTAAATTTCTTGTAAAATAAATGAGATATTTTCCTTCACTCTTGAATGAATGACAATATGAATGCAGCTTTAAAAGCCTCCAGATAGTATATTGAGACAGACCTTTAGGTGAACTGAGTGCAAACAAATCAACACACACTTCCAAAAACTGAGAAAGTTCTCATGTGAGAGAAAATTATTTGCATACAATTCTTAATTTCTGAAGGTAACTTTTATAATATATCAAGTCTTTTCTGTTTCACTCACCACTGCTGCATCTTGTCTTAAATTAGACTGTATGCTCCTCTTTGGGGGAGGGGCCGTGCTTTCCTATGTATCTGTACAGTATCTTGCAGAATAGGGATCCAAAGCCAACTGTGGACTCTGGACTCCACTGGATTAAATAATATAAAATCAGGGCAACTAAGCAAAATGGTTTGAAGGGTTGCACTAAACTGGGACTCCAGATCAGGCACTAAAACTTTAGGGATGTTTTATCTTCGCTGCTTCTTTGGGAAATTGTGGTATATGTGGGTGGTCTACCAGTGGCCACTCCACCTGACAGGAAAGGATTCATCGTAGAATCAAAGTGTAAACCCGTAAGGTGCTAAAGGAACTGAAAGATCAACTGTACAGATTACCATTTAGCCCACTCTACATACTTCCATCAATTGGTTATGTAGATCTTTTAAAAAGGATCCAGTTGGGCAGCAAGTAAGGAACTGATGACTGTTTTTGGAATTGCCACCTCTCTTCTTACTCTGTTCAACAATCACAGTGCTAGATCCAAGTTTCATTTGATTTCTCTGGTTAACTGTTCCTTGAGGAAGCGGGTCTAGTCATGTTAAAGGATAAGTCATTTTCAGCATGAGATGGAAGGACCAATGTGTCTGATGCAGACATAACCAGATAGGCCCGGCTCTCCCACCTTGATCTTCAGAATGACTCTTTGGAAGTGTTGTGGAAGATAAGATGTACAGCAGATCCTCTGACCTGTCCAATTATAGAGCATTTGATGTCCCTATTCTCCAGCCTTTTATCCTAGAACACTTCTGCCTTGTGGTTGTCTGCTATTCCAGGCACAATGAAGGGAGAATGTTATTCAGCAGATGATTGCAAAGATACTTCAACTGCATAAAGAAAGTGTCTTCTGATTTAACTAGTTGCCATTTAGCATGCTCTTTAAGTGCATTAATGGATATCACATGTTCCTCTGCCCATCAGAACAGAAGTACTGCCACCTCATTAAATCCTTGGATGTCTTTTAGGCATACTGCCTGCTGCTGCAAGCCACTGTGGTGATGACGACATCACAAGCATATGCTGATCCTCCAGCAAGGACTGCAGTTGTAGAAGGTCAACTAGATAACTTGAAATTCAAGTAACTTTAAAGAGCATTATTTTTCTTCACTGATGACAATCTTTTGGCCTACTGCAAAGCAACATCTACCTTCAACCCAAGGCTGGTATTGGCTGTTAGTTCTCTTTTTTGTATCTGACTGAATAATTCCTGGGAAATACACCAGTGTAGGAAGTCCTAAATTTTCTCAACCCCTAGCGATTCTCTGCCATTCTGGTGTTGTGTTTTGCACATTTGGAAAGGATGATATGTGAGGAGAGATCTCATTTACCAATACAGCAATTTAACACGACTAGCTACAATGCTAACGAGACTTTGTGATTACTTAAAGCTATAAATGTCTGTAGTTTCTTATATCTGCTGTCAGGTATGTGATGTCTTCTGACCTGTTTATGATCACTCCTCATATGGAAAAGATAGTGTAAGGGACAATTTGTTATTTTGGATGCTCATGAAAGACCTATTTTCCTGCAAGGCTCTCAGTGTTGTTTCCATGGTCTGTAACATACTACAGAAATCCACATCCTGAATGTGGATGCCACCTTAGAACAGATATAAAGGTATTCCTTTTCACTTAAAATTAGCAATAACTGTGACCAGCACTTTGGTGAATATTCACAAAATGGTCATGAGGCTGCACAGGAGAGCTTTAAATTGATATTAGGAGAGGTACAAAGAAAGATCTGGAATTATCTGTATGTATCTAAGAGGTTTTTTCAGGTTTGCCTTTAAGATCAGCAGACAATCTGGCCAGTAGAATGGTCAGAACTGCACCTGGAATCATATGCATCTTTTGTGTGCTTGAGGGTCTTAAGAACAAGTGGTCTCCCCATTACTCCAAATTTATCTCAACAAAAAAAAAAGAATATACTACAGATAATCTGAAACTGGTTATGGTGCAGATAGGATGTACACAATAATACCTGTTGCCTATCAAGTTCCTGAAATATTTTTGCTATTTATGACTGAACTATGCGATTTCCCAGGAATTTCTCCAGCTCAACTGAATTCCCTCTTGATGAGCACACAAAGGATCATTTGTCTATATAGAAAGATCTGCTATATTATGCTGAAATGAGAAGACTCTTCCAATAAGAAGGGATTCTCAGTCTCTCCCAAGTAGCCAGTGGGATGGCTTGGAGCTGAAGGAAGGGTAAGGAGGGTCGTGGTGAGACTTTCAACCCCTGAAACTCCTGTTTCCTAGTCTCTACTGATTTTGGAATATCTTCAGGAAAGAAACGAACTGTGATACATACTGAACTATCTTAACTCTCCTCTACTGCTAAAGGGGGAAGATGCGAGTGATTGCTTTTACTTTTCAAAATTGTGTCACACCACTTTGTGCAGGCCAGTGCCATCAGATGCTCTTCTTGTTGGTCTGCTTTACACATAGAGACAGATATTTCCTAGTGATGGTACTGGATGCAACATAGAAGGATTATCTTATTTAATCAATTACAGTTCCTGCTATGAAGGATAATACAATTGTAATTTTGTTCACAATCCTTGGACTCATTTAGCCTTAAGTGGGAGCAGCATTTTGTTTCCCTGTGTAATACTAAGGAGGTCTGAACAAATCAATACCTTTCACTGTAGTTTCGAAGTACTGATAGAAGCCTGCTCTGCAAGGGTGCCTCTGAGTTGTCAGATACTGACAAATCCTTTTCCTCAAGTGAGAAGCAATCTGAAATGTTTGGTTTAACTTAAAGTTTTTTCCTACCTGCACTCTTTATAGTATTTTGATATACAAGATTTCCTGTATATCATGGGGACTGAGAAGGGAGACATTCTCTCAGACATTCTTTTTGATTTTTTGAGGATAGTTTTAGTGTTCTTTTATGCAGTTGCTGGTCCAAAGAGCCACTGGCATATCCTCACTACGCTTTATAGGGATTTGTGGGGGCCAGTGTAGTAAAGGTGAAGAGAGCCCAATTTCCCATTATGATCAGTCAAAAAGTGCACTATAAATATTTAAGTAGATTAAAGAAAATACTGACTCCTATATCCACTAGAGAAGAGGATTCCTTGATAACATACTTTTTTATGAGGTATTTTACTTCATAAGTCTTCTGTCTTCTTGCAGTCTCCCATCTTGAAGCTGTTGTCCTGTGCTCTCAGAGAAAGGGACAATACTTTACTGATTGTGAATAAAGGTGGACAGAAGGGAAAAGAGGTAGAAGATAGTTTATTAGAAAAGTGGAGAGTTGAAGTAGTAAAGAAAATTTGAAGAGGGAAAATAGGACAATCCCCAATAGATATTAAGAAGTTGGCCTGACATGGAAATTGGATCCCTTTTCTGCCATCTAGTGGCAAGCACATACAGCAGAAAGATGGTGAGAAGCATCAAGTTCATAGAAATGCACAGCTCTAGCTGCTTCCTGTCTAATCAATAGAGGAGTCTTGACATAACAAGGTGAATCAGAAGACATAGCCCATTCAAAGAAGAAAAAAGAGTATGACAGCTGAAGTATCATCCCAGAACTATAGGGGATGATATAATTTGAAAAGGCAACAGTAGATACTCCACCCACCCATATTTAGAGATACCTGGAATATTAGATTACTTCATCTTTGACAGGAAAGACTCAATGAGTCATTTTTAAATGCAATTTGACAAATGAGTTAAAAAAGCAAAACACCACCCTAGAAGATTTTTTTTTTTTTTTTTTTTTTTTTTAAATAAAAGTTTAAATTTCCTTCTACTGATTGGAGGGCGGGGGAGGGGGAAGAGGGATGGTAGAAATGAAGAGTGACAAAAATGAAGAGAGATCATTGTGGTCTAGCTCCCCATGATGAAAGATGTGGGAAAAAAAAAAAAGCAACTTACTCAGGAAAGCAAAGCCCAACAAAAAATTCAACCTTTCTACGAAGTGTTTTTAGGTAACACTTTGTATAGACAGACATGCCCCAAGTCCTTCAATTCACTGTGCCACTGTGGCAGTCCAGTGACTTCAACAGGGCTCTGTGCTGATGCAGCAGTGCACCTGTTTGCAGAGACTTGCAGGATCCAGGCAACAGAAATTACCCATATTTTAAAACAATGTGATTTAATTTACCATGAACAAGGACAGATCAACTAAAGGAAGGTATGTATCAATAAAGACAGAAGGGAGGCTCTCTTCCATTAAAGAAAAATATTTTCAAAATGATAAAGAAAAATTTCATTCAGTTACAAAATTGCCAATTTTATAGTTAAATTCCTCCCTGATACTAGATGGCTCAGAGGATGTCTAAATGGCTTAGTATTTCACTTCCAGGTCATTCTTTTGACTCTGGCATAATCAAAAAGTTATTGTTCTTGAAGGCCTTTTGGTGAAGGGTTTGTGAAATGACCTGTAGATCTCAGTCTTGTTCTCACTGTATAAGTACACACATTACAGACCACTATCACAATTTACATTCTTGATTTATTCTCAGTGAGGACACCAACAAATGAAGAGGAAGAGACTGAACGGACTGACATGGTTTCTACAAGTAAGTAATAATAAGGCACCTCTGAAGGACAGTGTGTGTGTGAAGCTTGTATTACTGCTACCCGTACTACACTTGTTCTGTAGATAAAGAGAAATACCTCTCCAGGGTGATCAAATCTACCATCCATAATGACCTCTAAATTGACTAAAAGCTTAACAGTTTCTCCTCCATTCCATCAGCAGTTAATGTTTAACAACTTTTGGTGCCAATGGTCATGAGCATGCCAGTGGCTATCTATGCTAGACAGAAATGCTTTTCTTATTAAAGTTTCTAATTAATCAATTAAGTTGTCCCAATTCCAAGTTTCAAGTGTGTTAACGAAAAATTATGACAAAGTAAGGAATGTAGGAGGCAAACAAACATTTTAAAATAGAAAACTGAAATGTTTATCTACTGTAATCAAAATTTCTTCAGATGTTACAGGAATTACAATATTTTGCATTGTATGCAATATTTACCTTAATTATTATCCTACTACAATACACTATATTAGAAACACACTTTCACAAATATACTATCTACACTGCAGAATATATATACACAAATCAATACAGTAATTTTAATACTGAAATAAAAATAGCACAAGTGTGCTTCTCTGGGAGCATTAACTCGTGTTTCTCAATAAAAAAATCAATTCAAAAGAACAAAACCAGACAGATGCACTGACGGATGATTAGTAGCTGGTAAGCAACTAAGACTGTTATAGCAATGACAAAGCTTCAGAAATGGACTGATGAGGCAGGTAAGGCTGACAGACTTACTCTGAAGCTGAGGCTGCTGGAAGGAAAGGGGCTGTCCGAACACAAATGGACTGTGGACTAGGGAAGAGGGAGGTTTTGCAGCTTGATCAAAGATGGAAGAAGCTGGGAGATTAGGCCGTGACTGAATGGAATTCAGTATGGCACTCAGTTGGTCACCTGCAGTGAGCAAAACAGTCAAAACTACAACCTGTTATTTTTCATCCTCCACAAAGGCAGAGTAAATGGTGCTGAATGAAGTTTAGATGAAGATAATTGATAAAAAGTGCACTAATCTCAGACATCATAGTTAGTTTTGATGCCAAAACTCAAGATATGGCACAAATGTTTACACAATTGAAGAAAAAATCCCTTAGAACCATAAAACAAACATGGCTAAATGTAGAAACCTCACCGCATGAATGGTGATGCAAATATTGAAGAATATGAACAAGGTTTGTAAGAATCATGACTTCTTTATCCTTGTTAATTAAAACATTACAAAGTGCATCTCAAATCACCCATAGCTTGCTAAAAACAAACAAAAGCAGCCAAACACAAAAAAATCAGCTACCATTCACAGAAATACACAGAAGTGCAAACAAAACTCTGAGATGAGTATAGCCAGATGAGAGGGTTAAGATAATAAAATATAATTAAGCTTTGGCAGGTCTCTCTCTCTATCTCTATGTATGTGTGTGTGTCAAGTTTAGAAAGTACTTGCTTGCTTTTGCACGTATCTTAAAAGAACACTGTCAAGTATTTTTCACAGTTAAAAAAGCTCCCCACTATTTACAACCATGTTTTGATTTTAAACTGAAATGTGTTTCCTTAAGAGAACTCCATCTGCATATTGGATTGGCCGCTGGAGGGTATCTCAGGAGAGTTGTGATTTTTTGTTTTGTTTTGAAGAAAGAGCATTTGTTTGGAAAAAGGAAAAGAAAAATTACATGTATGCTGCAAACATAAGGTGCATACAATAATAAATCATTAAAGGTCAAATCCTGAGATGTTGCCAGCAATAATTTTGGCCCCTATCATCTACCACACGCTAACAGTGTTCCTTTACTTAAATACAGATTCTGACATCCCATATCACTTTTGACAATAGTACAGAAGCACTAGCAGAAAAATAATTTTAACAAACAGGAAACTGATAAACAACTCACTTTAAAACTGAAGTTTTTTAGATTTTTAAAATAAATTCTCCAAAGGAGAAAAAGACTAGAGGATTCTAATGATTCCTACAAGATCCAAAACACCAAAATTAAATATTTTTCTTATTCTCTCTAATACTATATGTTTGTTTTACAAATTAAAAACCAAAACTACTATGAAAGAAGAGTTGGAACTGAAACACCTATATCCAAACAATCACCTGTGGGGAACAGTAACCATGTTTATTTTAGTGTTACAACAAAAACCTTAAGAATCACTACTTCTGCAACTATTGCCCCATCCCACACTACACTAAAGACAATGGACACGTTTAGTGCAGAATTCATAAATTCAAAATGCCCATCTTCGGAACAATGAATTCTAGGTCAACAGTTGTATTATACTTTTTCTGTATATAAAAATATCAATGAAAGAAAGTTAGGTCAACTAGTAATCTTTATTTATTTATTTTAAATAAAACTACTACCTCCATGTCTGCTTTAGAGGGAAAAAAACTATTTAAGAACGTGTACATTTTTAGAATTCCAAAATAACTCAAGATCCATTATCTTTGTTCGGCGCATATTTTCAGCAGATGAGATGGTTACTCACCTTGTGCAGTGACTGAGGTTCTTCAAGATGGTTGTCCCTGTGGGTGCTCAACTTTAGGTGGCGCCGTGTGCTTATTATCGGAGATTTGCAGTAGCAGTGCCTAGTTGGGCTGCACACGTGCCACAGCCGTCTTGTGCTGCTCCGTGCGGCTATATAGCTGTGCGCAGCCAGCTGTCCCCTAGTTCCTTTTCCACCTCAGAGAATCGGCATGACACTCTGAAGTAGAGGGGAGGAGGGAGGATAGTTGAGCACCCACAGGGACAACCATCAGTTACTGCACAAGGTTAGTAAACTTCTTCTTCTTCTTCTTCTTCTTCAAGGAGTGTCCCTGTGAGTGATCCACATTAGGTGACTATTGGGCAGGATCTGTCAGTGGAGAGGAGGGCTTCGGAGTTGGTCTACTGATGGTGAACAACACTAGAGTCCAAACTGAGCATTTGCTGTTGATTGTTGTTCTAAAGCATAGTAGTTAGTGAAAGTATGGGCTGATGCCCAGGTAGCTGCTTTTCAAATGACAATGATAGGTACATTACTGAGAAAGGCTACAGATGCTGTTAATCTGATGCAGTGCGCGAACTCCCGGTGGGGGTTGCAGATTGTTGCTTTGGTAGCACAAATATATACATCCAGATATCCATTTGAATAGTCTCTGTTTTGAGATGATTTGGCTCCTTGATCATTCTGTTATGGAAACAAACAGTCTAGGTGATTTTCTGAATGTTTTTGTTCTTTCTATGGAGAAAGCTAATGCTCTGTGAATGTCTAGCGTGGAGTGAGGCCTTCCTCACATCAGCATGTGGCTTTGGGAAAAATACAGTTAAGTAAATGGGATGATTTAACTGAAAAGGGGAGGCAACCTTGGGTATGAACTTAGGGTGCAGTCATAGGATTATTTTATCCTTAAAGAATGTTGTATAAAGTGGGTGTGCCATTAGGACACCGAATTCTCCCACTCGTCTTGCAGATGTGAGGGCAATGAGGAAAGCCACTTTAATTGATAAGTGCAACAAGGGGCGAGTTGCAAGGAGTTCAAGCACTTTTCCCATGAGACTACATAGAATAAGATTGAAGTCCCACATAGATGTAGGGTTTCTTAGTGTGGGATAAGTGTTTTCTATGCCTTTAGTGAAGCATTTAATCATCGGGTGAGCAAATATAGTGACTCCGTCCATCTTGTTGTAGGAGGTGGTGACGGCAGCTGAGTGTACTCTGATGGAGCACGTGGATAGCCTCAATTTTTTAAGCCCCAGTATATAGTCAAGGATTCCCGGCAGTAGAGCTGACTGTGGACAGATCTGTTTGTCCTGGCCCCAAGTGCAGAATCGTTTCCATTTATGGATATATGTCTTTCTTGTGCTTAGTCTCTGACTGTTCAGTAGTACATCTTTCACTTTCTCAGAACAGTCCTTCTCAACCCGTCAGCCATGAAGTAACCAGGCCCTGAGGTGAAGTACTGCAAGGTTGGGGTGACAGATGTGTCCTGCATCTTGTGATAGAAGGTGAGGCACTAAGGGAAGGGCTCAAGGCAGTTTCACTGCTATCTGACGCAAGTATGGGAACTATGTTTGTCTGGGCCATGTGGGTGCAATGAGAATGACCCTGGATTTGTCCTGCCTGATCTTGTGAAAGACTTGGCTTAGGAGTGGAGTCGGGGGAAATGCACTCATCAGTGTTGCCTCCCATTTTAGGAGGAGAGCATCGCCTAGGGAGTAGTGTCCCAATCTGGCCTGGGAGTAATATTGTGAGCGCTTGGTGTTCTGAGCTGTTGCAAAGAGATCTATGGTGGGGAACACTCATAGTTTGAATACGGCTTTGAGAATTCTGGGATCCATCTCTCACTCATGGGTTTGTGAAAAATCCTTGCTTAGTTGATCTGCTGTTACATTCAGACATCCCGGAAGATAGGATGCTGATATCTCTATGTTGTTGCTCCCCTTTGGCGATTTATATAGAACATGATGCTATACTGTCCTTAAGGATCTTGATGGCATTGTTCTTGATTAAAGGGAGAAGGTGCTTGCATGCATTTCGGACTGCCCTTAGCTCCAATAAATTTATGTGCAGGTTGGACTCCGCTGGGGATCAGCAGCCTTGGATCGTATTGTCGTGTAGATGTGCCCTCCAACTAACTAGGGAAGCATCTGTTGTGATTTTCATGGTTGGAGCTTTTTATTGGAAAAGGACTCCTGAGCAGACGTTGTATGGTTGTGACCACCATGTCAGCGAGTCTTTTATCCTGCATGACATTGTGAGTAGTCTGTTGAGAGAGCATCTGTGTGGTATATACACTGTTCGAAGCCAGGCCTGTAAGCATCTCATGTGGAGTCTGGCATATTTTACAACAAATAATGTTGTTGCCAAAGTGAGCCCCAATAGTTGGAAGCATGTTCTGGTAGATGCTTGTGGGCTGTCCATCACCACTGAAATTAGGTTGACTAGAGTGAGAAAGCTTTGTTTGGGTAACATTGCTATTGCTGTGAGACAACTGAGGAAGGTCCCTATGAATTCCAACTTTTGGACAGGAACCAGTGTGGACTTTTGTACACTTATTTGCAACCCTACATCCATGAACAGGGTTATCATCATCTGCGTGGCGTTTATTGCTCCTTGCTGCATTGGTACCTTTATGAGGCTTTCGTGTAAGTATGGAAATATCATCACTCCTTGTCTGCGGAGGTGAGCTGCAATGACAGTGAGAACCTTGGAAAAACCTCTTGGGGCAGTGGACAGGCCAAAGGTTAGTACTCTGTATTGGAAATGCTGTTTCCCAAAGGTGAATCTCAGGAATCCTCTGTGGGACAGGTGAATGGTAATATGAAAATAAGCATTCTGGAGGCCAAGGGCTGAGAGCCAATCTCCTTTTTCTAATGCCAGGACTATTAGAAACGTGTTCTCACAAGTTTTGAAATGTGTTCTCACAAATTTGTTGAGTTTTTGTAAATCCAGGATGGGTCTCCACCTGCTGTTTTTTTCCTGAGTTAGAAAGTAATGGGAATAAAAACCTCTCCTCCATGTGTGGCTAGTATGAATTCCATGGCACCTATTTGTACGCAGTGATTTATTTCCTATTGTTTCGTCCGTTGATGAAGATCAGATGTGAGTGGGCGGCAGAGTGTCACCTTCAGCTGTGTTCTCAGGCTCCTCAGTTTCTTCCTCTTGTGTCTCTGAGGGTTCTGGGACAATTAGTGAAGGGGACCATGTTGCTCTGGTTCAAGGGGGGTTGGGGGGCTAAGGTATTTGGCCCTATACATTGCCCAAGGATCCAGTACGGGTGGGAATGCTATAGGAGGTGTTGATCATGCCAGCTCCGCATGTCTGTAGATGTTTGTGATGATAAGGTCTATGTTTAGGTGAGGAATGGCAAGGAGTGTATATTACTGCCTCATCCTCTTCTTCCTCATCACTGGAGATAGGAGGGGCCGATCCACAGGAAGTGATTACCAGGCTTGGTCCCAGTCTAGATGGGATACTGTTGGTATCGAGTAAAGAAGATTCCCACTAGGAAGTTTGACTTTGCTGCATGCAACTCCATTAGAGCTTGCCCACATAGGATCTTTAGCTCCTCGGAAAGTTTTGGTACTGGATGTCCCTGGTGCCTCGTGGCCTGTGTTCTGGGTGCCATCGGTATTGGGCCAGATTTTTCATTTGGGATCTTATTATTTTCGGTGATTCTCGGTGTGGGGGTGAGTGTGGATGCTTTTTGGTAGCCCTTCTAGGAGCAGGCTACTTAGCGGCTGTTGTTGAAGCCGATCCCATCAGACGCTGCTGCTGGCGAACACTGACCAGGAGGCATCCTGGAGTCAAGGTTGGAGGCTGGTATGAGGGATTTCTCTAATCATAAGGACCTTCAATTGGAGATCCCTGGCATTCTTTGTCCAGGCTGCCAGTTTTCTGTGAACAGTTTTGGATAATGTGTGTCTCACCAAGGCAACGGTGTGTGTGGCCATCAAAGACCGGTACAGAGAGTTTGCAAGTCAGGCAGCGTTTAAAGCCAGGTGAGCTGGGCATGCCCCAGAGATAAAGTTTTCTGGAGAAAGAACAAGGATAAATCCTGTTTTTATTTCTTTCTTCTTTTTTTTTTAAAGTAATAGCTGAGTATCTGCCAAGGAGGCAGAGGTAAAAGAGAGAAGGAACATATATATATTTTAGAAGAAAAAATAAAGTAAAATATAAGATATAAAGAGCAAGGGGATAGGGTAGCTAACTACAACTAAGCTAACTCTATCAGGAACAACTATGAACTATTAAGTTTATCTGAGGTAAGAGAGGCTGTCACTCTGATTCAAGCCAAAGCCGGGAGAAAAGGAACTGGGAGACGGTTGACTGTGCACTGCTATGTAACCACACAGAATGATGTGAGATGGCTATGCCGTGTGCACAGCCCAACCGGGCACTGCTACTAAAAATCTCTAATTACAATTACCAATTACAGGGTGACAAGACACCTAAAGTGGAGTACCCGCAGATACACTCTTCAAAGAAGGATTTATGATGTTCTTAGCTGACATTGGGGATATTAGACTAGCTATTCTTTCTGGGTCATTATTGTTTTTCTGATAGCTGATATATCAAGTACTTTGCTATAACAAATCTTGCAAACAAGACTCATTCTCTCCTATATGTAAACAACCTTGTGGAAGCCAGTCAGTCTTTTTTCTCAGCCCATTTTTATAAGTATGTTTTATCTCTTTTAAAAATGTCTAGAGTAGAATGTTTTAGATGTTACATTCAGTATGACTTATAAATTGGGTACATTTAAAAAAATCCATTAGTGCATTCAACTTTTCATACTGGAATATCTAAACTGGCCAGGTGTGTGCCATATATTTTGCTGAAGGGCAAAAAAAACAAAGCAAATGTGTCTCTTTTGACAATTGGTTGATTGGAGGACACAATACGATTTATGAGATTTTTGTCACCTGTAAATTTATTTTTTCCAATTAACATATAACTCTAATCTGTCACTGATTGTTTCTTCTGGGTGAAGAGCATAAGCTTTTCAAGTGTGTGATACAATGCTTGGGATGTAAAGCTCATCCATTCCATTTATTTTCAGAAGAGTACTTGT
This sequence comes from Chelonoidis abingdonii, assembly GCF_003597395.2. Taxonomy (NCBI): domain Eukaryota; kingdom Metazoa; phylum Chordata; order Testudines; family Testudinidae; genus Chelonoidis; species Chelonoidis abingdonii. The sequence goes on along the minus strand of NC_133769.1, from coordinate 291,095,978 downwards.
AAAATTGTAGGAAAGAAAGGTTACTCATCTATAACTGGAGTTTTGAATAGCTTACCAGTACAGAACTAAACTCTGGGTACATCTACACACTAACCCCGAAGCCCTTTGGAAAGTGGACAGTTGTGGGCCCACACAGACTCATCAAGACATGATAGTATTCAGGCTGAGATTATATATAAACACATAGCTCTAACACACTTATTTTTTTGACCCCTTGGAATTCAAAACAAACCCTACAGAACTGAGGACGTATGGCAGAAGATGTGGTCTGTTCTAACAAGTTACTTGAACTCCAGTTAATGGAAGTAACCTTTCTGCTCCTTCAAGTATAGTAATTACAGATTTTCCACTCTTAGGAAATGCACAAACAGTACAAGATAGGTATCTTCATTTACCTTCTTATCTATTTAAAGAACGATTCAGAGCTGCTCACTCAAACTGTGCATTAGATTTTGAAGCTAAATAAAAACTCTAATGTTGCATAAAAGGTTTGGGAGCTAGTAACAGAATGAAGATCTAACTTTTCCATAGCTGGAATACTCCAGTGGCATGCCATAGAAACCACCATGGAGCTAGTCAAATGAACCACAACACATTCATGTATACCAGTGAGCTTAGCAAGTTTCTCTTCAGGATTTTATTCATTCTGACAGACTTGAGAGGAAACTTTCTTTCCTTTAATCTTATCACAGAAAATTACCATTAATGTTTTATTCTTATTATAAAATTCCTGTGCTCAGTGACAATCTGTAATATTGCCCCACAAACTGAGCATCTCTTTCATGTGTGTGTGCTTCAGGACCGAGTTACCATTTTGAAATGAGGATGGCTAGGCTGCGGAAAAAGAGTGCTTCCCAGAGTGATCTCAGAGGGGAAATTACTCTGCCATGGGCTAAATAATACCGAAAACATCAGAAAAAGACTTAGCAGTAGAGGCAAAGAAAATAATGACTTCTTACAATGTACACTGTAAAAACAATTAAAAACAAAAAAAAGGGAAAAAATATTGGAGTGGGCAAAGGTTAATTTTCTAACTATGAAAATACATGAATTTTCTCTTATCTTCATCCAGAAAAAGGGATCCCATTAGGGATGGATTGAGTTATAATAAAGAATAGACAAACTTTACTAAAATTTTAATATGTGAATATTATGTAAATCCTGTATTTCAATGTAAACAGTTTTACACAAGATTGTATGAACAGTAAAAAAAAATAGTTAATTTAGAAAGTTTAGAGAAAGCCCTCTTCTGTCCTCCCTTTTAAAAAAAATTCTATCTTGAAGACCAAAACTAAGTTACTCTACTCTTGAAGTGTGTCCTCAGCTCTAGTTAGCTTTAAACGGAGGTTTCACCCCCTACCCCAAAAGCACGTGTCATCAAGACCAGTGGTTCTCAACCTTTTGGGACTCAGGCCTTATTTGTAAATATTTATGGCCTGTTGCAACCCAGTAAATAGTCTGGAGGCTCTGGAGCAGAGGCATTTTAGCACCTGGGATGAGCAAGTGTATTTGTCCCCCTACCAGAGGTGACACAAGGAAAGGGGTGCTGGATCACCCCTCAATGTTTTGGTTGTGCCTCCCCCAACCAAGACAGACTGGATGACCAGCTGAGGTGAGTCCACAGGTGGAGGTGGAGGTGGCGCTCCCTCCCCGAGCTCCGCCCTTGGGTCTGGCCCGAACCATTTCCCACCACCTAGGTCTGGCCTGAGACATATGGCATCACCAGCTGCCCCACTTGCCCTGCCCCAGGGTGGTTTTGGTTGGATGCTTCTCCCTGGAGGGGTTGGGTCCAGCCCAGCAACTCCCTCCCCCACAGGTGCATCTCCTGCTGCTCTTGTGCTGTGGGGCTAGCTGGGCTTGGCTCTTCGCTCCGGGTGCTGCAACCCCTGGAGTTGCAGTGCCACTCAGATCTGGCCCAGCCCCCAATTGGACCAAATTTGTGCGAGTGGAGTTGTGACCTGGCTCATGGGACTGCAGTGCCACTCACTCAAATTTGGCCTCCCCAGACTCCCATCATCAGGGCTGCTAGGCCAAACCTGAGAGGCACTGAGACCCTAGAGGTTGCAGTGCCTGGAGCAGAGAGGCGAGCCCAGCCAGACCTGTGGGACAGGAGCCACAGGAACTGCCACGTGACACTTTGAAACTTTCTGGTGACCGAATTTTAGATCCTGACCCATGAACTGAGAAACCCTGACCTAGACCACAGAAACAGAAGATTAGAACAGCAAAGCTCCACGTTTCGATGATATTCCTCAAGAACCAAGAGTTTGCTGCAGATACAAGGTGATTTGCCCTGCTGTTATTGTCCAAACTTGAAGCTGCGTTTTTTGTTTTGTTTTGTATGTTGATGTGATTTATTGTACAATACCATCTGGATTAAGCTATTTGGTTCATATATTTATCAACCTAAACTCTAGAAGTCTACATATACAAAGCAATAATCCAATTTAACTAGTAGCATTATACTCCATATTAATATTCTACTTTAATGTGAGCTCTCCAAGCATAAACTAGACAGAGCACTTTCATGCTATTATAATAATAATAATTGGAGATATACCAATCTCCTAGAACTGGAGAGGACCTTGAAAGGTCATCAAGTCCAGCCCCCTGCCTTCACTAGCAGGACCAAGAACTGATTTTTGCCCCAGATCCCTAAGTGGCCCCCTCAAGGACTGAACTAACAACCCTGGGTTTAGCAGCCCAATGCTCAAACCACTGAGCTATCCCTTCCCCCTATGCTTAGTGTGATGCTTTGTATTATAATGATCTATAATCAAAACATCAAACCTAATCTTCTACCTAGTCATCAAATGTAAAAGCCCTTTTTAAAAATTAAGCTTATTTAAAGCAGATGGCCAGAAACCTCATGGTTTTCTTGAAAGAATTTTCCAAACTAATGGTTTTGAAGCCAAATTTGAACAATACTGGATGTTATCACTCTTTCTGGTTCAATGAGTAAGAATCTGTAATTCTTGTATTATAATTCTGTGGATAACATGGCAGGAATTTACAGGACATTAACTTATCAATGAAGCTATTCAATAATGCGATTAAAGGGACCAACGTAAAACTCCAGTAAGTCTAAAAGCCTTCCCTTTACATCTATGTAAAGCAGAAATTTACATGAGTTACAAGATTACTAACTGCATAAAATACAGTAGAAAATGCCACTGCAATTCTCAGCAACTTGTTTCACCATAATGATGGATAGTTTTGTGGGGGCACATCTGTGGGTGTCTCAAATGGCACTGATGTGTACTCAAGTCCTGGAAAACGAGTAGCAAAAAATACATAGGCAAAAGTTTGAAAAGAAACTATTTTGTAAAATGTTTGTAGCTATAAACTCACCTTTGTTATTTGTAAGGCCATAATCAAATCCTTGTCCATTGCTACAAGCAGACCCCTTACTGAAAGCTTGTATTGAAAAAGGGCTTGGAGGAGGAGTCTGAGCATTTTGATCTAGCAGAACTTGCTCTGTAAAACAAGTCATCACTTCAGTGTTAGTATTTCTTTTATCACTGATTTGCAGTGGAACAATGACTCAAGACAAAAGAATGATTGCTTTCAATGTTATTTTTCTGTTAGGCCCCAAACATACAGCATAAGTGTAAAATCTTTGTCGCTCATGTCACAAGCTAGCTTACACACTACTAAAAATGGGCACCGCACTTATGCTGCGTGTTCAGGAATATAATTAAATCCAGTTGTTCATTATGCTTTACTTAACATTCTTAACAGATTGATGGAGCTGTGAGGCAATTACTGTAAAGGAGAAAATACTCAGCTGGTTCATCATCGTCATCTCTTTCAACAACCAGTTCTCTTATCCCCATTCAGGAGAGTCAGTAATACAAACGATTATTTTTGTTAAAACATACTAAATTCAAATTTATTGGTTTGCAAATATGTGTACACTCTTTGGGGAAGGGACTGTCCATGCTCAAACATCTGTAAGCTATCTGACACATTGTACGAACTAGCATAAACAAATAACTAATATTACTACAAATAATCATTGAAAATATGTGCATAGTGTTGATACACTAATATGCATAACAGCACATATCAGTCATTCTTTTGCACAACCAGGTAAGACATCTACTGTCTGCAATAGCTGTATTTTGGAAAACCTGACTTATTGAGGAAGGGAGGAGGATCAAATTATTTCCCAGTAGCTAGATAGAAAATTCCCCTAATTCATTTGCATGTCTCATCATCATTTAACGGATCTCATTCATTTTAAATTGTAGGTGTCAGGAATTAAAAATATTTTAAATGTTATAATGTTAATATAGCGGTTTCTGATAACCAAATTATTAAAACAGATGGGAAGTGAGTTTCCAGTTGCTTTAACTGGTATCCTCTGGCTGCTAACACATCTAACAGTGCTACATTTTAGTAAAATGGCTCAAAAAGTCAATTTTAATTAAAAATGTTAACTATAATCGGTGCTTCTTATGTAAATTGTCAGACTACTGAACTGAGCAAAATGAATATAACAAACTCAAAGCTGTTTGAACATGTATGACAAAGCAAGACATAACACTAAATAAAAATGTAGTAGCAAAATCAAAAGCAGACATATAATTTTAGCTCAGCTGAAAAAGGAAAGAAAATATCAGCCACATGAAAATTATGCAATTGTTAGGAGAAAATGTACCGTTCTTTTAAAAACATAACAGAGATGAAATGTTAAAACATGAAAGAGTGTCTTTTGAAGACAACGAAACTTGAAAGAAAAACATTTTTTCCTACCTGTCAATTGACCTTCTTTGAATTCTTCTGAATCAGTCTGGTACTGTAGGATTTACCTCCTCCCGTCCTTACTCCCCCACAAAACCAAAGCAAAAACCAAGAAAACCCAACCCTGACAATTTCTTTGGGTAATCTGAGTCATATTTAGAATAATAGATTTTAAGGTTCAAAGGGAGCATCATGATCATCTAATCCAACATCCTGTATATTGCAGGCCACAGAACCTTACTCACTCACTCCTGTAATAGATCCCTCACTTCTGTTTGAGTTACTGAAGTCCTCAAATCATGGTTTAAAGATTTCAAGTTCAGAGAATCTATCATTCACACTAATTTAAACCTGTAAAGGAAGGGGGAAAACCCCAGGGTCTCTGTCTATCTGACTCTGGGGAAAAATCCTTCCTGACCCAAAATATAGCCATCAGTTAGACTCTGAGCATATGGGCAAGAAAGCAGCAGTAAGTTTCTGGTGGATAACATCTGAACAGGAAGCAAAAGCATCATCCCACACCCTTAAATTCATGTGTTCTAGACCCAACATCACAGAGTACAGGTGAGTATCAGACTGATAGAAAAGTAATTAAAGACACTAAATTTACAGATAGAAAAGTTTTCCTAAAGGCTTCACTTCCTCTGCATAAATTCAGGACTGACAAAGAGCAAAAAAACAAACAAGGGAATTACTGTTGATGTAATCATCTAGTGCTGAGACTCAAGGAGCTCAATATATTTAGTTTAACAACGAGAAAATTAAAGGGTGACTTGATCACAGTTTGTAAGTACCTATATGGGGAACAAGTATTTGATAATCAGCTCTTCAATCTAACAGACAAAGGTAGAATAAGAGCCAGCAGCTGAACATTGAAGCTAGACAAATTCAGACTGGGAAAAAAAAAATGGTGTACATTTTTGAGGTAATTAACCATAGGAAAATTACTTGGGGTTCTGGTAGATTCTTAATCTTTGGCAATTTTAAAATCAAGATTAGATGTTTTTCTAATAGTTATGCTCAAATTAAAACACAAATTATTTTGGGAAGTTGAGTGCTCTGTATTATGCAGGAGGTCAGACTAAATGATCACAGGGGTCACCTCTGGCTTTAGAATCTATGATACAGTAGTGCTCGTGGAGGTAGGGGGGAATGCATGGGCCCATCCCTGAAGGGAAGGGGCATGCTGGCAGCACAGGGCTGGACGGGCCACTGTGCATCTAGCAACTGCCAGTTCGTAAATGGTGCCCTGTATTGGGCTGGGCGGAGCAGGGAGGCCCCTGCCTGTACCAAAAGGAGCCATAAATTTAGAATTAATGTACTATTTATTTTCCAATAAGTATACAATTTGTTTGTTAAATCATTTAAATAATTTGAAATAGATATAGGAAATTGCGACAGTCTGTATCTCTACAGTCACTCATTTTATAACACTATGATCAAACTTGTACAAAGTATGGCTTGGGAGGTATCATTTAAAAACTCAATCCGCTGATTATTATTATCCAACGTGTGGCAACACTGTATGTAAAGTTGTAAGATTCTACTGTATGACTTTACTGAGACATGCTCCAAAGTTAGAAAAGCAGGCACAAACCAACGAGGAGTCCTTGTGACACCTTAGAGACTAAAAAATTTATTTGGGCATAAGCTTTCACGGGCTAAAACCACTTCATCAGATGCACAAACCAGTTCCTCAAAGATAAAAGGCTAACTGTGGCCTCAGCTAGGTGTCAGCATAACCAAGTGGACTATCACTTGGTTAAATGGCCATTCTTTGGCAGAAAGAAGGGAGTGAGTGAGAAATTTACATCTTGGCAAACAGACTTGCTGTTGCCTGAACCCTAGGTGGAGACGAGAAATGTCATGGAGAACAGAGGACACAAATCACCTCTCTCCCTTCATCTTTACTCCCAGCATCAACAATGGTTGAAAGACAAAAGCAGCATCACTGGATTAGAAGAGGAGTCCTGGCTGAGAAATCCAGCCAGACTGTTGTAAACATATGGGAGAGAGAAACATTTTTTAAGTTAGGTATTAGACCTAAAATAGGCACGTGACCCTGTTTTGCCTTCAGGGTCAGGAAGTATCAGGAGTAAAAGCCCTTTCCCTTGAATGAGGGAGGGACCTCTTCTATATCTCCTACAAGGAGGAGTGATTGTATATCTTGCAGTAGCACAGCCTTGGGAGTGAGGTCCCTGAAGAGGGATGGAGAAGGGGAAGAGGCAGAAATAAACTGCATATATATCCCACTTCCACCATGCTTAGAAACCAACTCTCTTATGATCTGGGCTAAACTGGGAGAAGCAGTTAGTAAAACTGAGGAAAAAAAATTATGCCACTCTTAGAACTGACACACTGCTCTCGATCATCAAAGTGAGCTCTTGAAAGATGCGACCTGCCTTGAACACGCAGCTACCCAAGCAGAGGGTGGTGATGGACGTCTTTTCTGCTCCTTCCCCTTGGCAGGTCTTAGGCTTGTGTGGCAATCTCCTAAAAATGCTGGGACTGATGAGAATGGAATGCCTTCAGCTTCACTGCTGAGGTTAAATGCCTCGGGATTTTAGGGGTCCTCTTGAGTCTTTGAGACTATGCAGAGTCTCATTTATGTTTTCTGAGAAGAATGATGGCCCTTCAAAAGGTAAGTCCAGAACTATCTGTTGCATCTCTGAAGTAAGGCCAGAAGAGTGTGCCAGGACAAGTACTTCATTGTGATAGCAGAGGCCATGATGCAAGCCGTAGAAACTGATGCATCCAGACCTCCCTTGAGAGTTGTTCTGGCATACAACTCGCCCATCTCCATTAAAGATTGGAACTGTTGTTTCACCTCATCTGGGAGCTTCTCTTTGAACTCTGAAACTGTAACCACAGGATGAAATCATAGTGCTGCAGCAAAGTTTGCTGGTCTGCAATGCGAAGTTGTAATCCACCTTTGGAATAAAGCTACTTCCCAAGTAAGTCCAGCTTCCTGTCCTCTATTTTTTGGGGTTGATACCTGGTGCCCTTGTCTTTCTTTCTCAGAGTCTGCCACCACTACAAGGGAGCTTGGAGGGGCATGATTATATAGGTGCTTGAACCTCTGAGAGGAGACATCCACTCTTCCTGCAGTTCGAGGCAGGGAAGCTGGAGACTGCCAGAGGACCTTGATAGATCTAAGATTAGCTCTCACTACAAATGACGCTTTCTAGTTGGATCTGAAGATACCAAAATGTCCATCAGCTTGTAGGTGGATGTCTAGGATAACAGCCATCCTCCTCAACAATTCCTGATGAGTCTTAAATCATCAGAAGATAGACAAATAGACTCCATCACAATTGCTTCATTGGGGGATGAGGAAGAGGATGTTAAACAGTACTGGAGGATGGTTCAGTTCCTGCTCCTTTTGTGGCTGCTTGTGACAGGGATCCCAAATCTGTTCTGTGATGGGCTCAATACTGCCGCTAGGGTATCTGTGGCGTTAATACTCCTGAAGACCAGTAGATGGAGTCGACTAAGGTGACTACAGGGACACCTCTTGACTGAAGGAGGAAGCCCTACTGGTTCCAAAAGGGCCACTCATACAGTCCTGGTCCCCATCTGTGTGTAGCCCAAGTATCCCTTCTATAAACCGCCTGTGGTACTTAGGCTGATACCAGGGCTGGCAGGTGCCATACTCCAGATGACAGAACTGGTTAGGTTGAGACATATAAGATCCCACTTCACAGTCTGATGAAGAAACTGCTTCTTCTTGTGACCATGGTGGTGCCAGCCATCAGTACTGGTGAAGAAGGTTCAGACTTTGAAGAAAGGGGAGCTAGGGAGACAGAGCCGGTGCTGGGCATAAGCAGACTAAGCAACTGCTTAGGGCCCCAAGCAGCTTAAAGAACCCCCTAGCCATTATTAATATGTGTTGTGTGTGAGGGAATCCCCAAAATATTCCTGCTTAGGGTTCTCAATGGGCTAGCACAGGGGTGGGCAAACTATGGCCTGGGGGCTGAATCCGGCCTTTCAGATGTTTTAATCCGGCTCTCGAGCTCCTGCCAGGGAGCGGGGTCTGGGACTTGCTCTGCTCCATCTGTGTTGTGACTCTGTGTGCCTGCCGGAAGCAGCAGCATGTTCCCCCTCCGACTGCTACAAGTGGGGCAGCCAGGGGACTCTGCACGCTGCCCCGCAGCTCCCATTGGCCGGCAACTGTGGCTAATGGGAGCCGTAGGGGTGGTGCCTGTGGACGGGCCAATGCACAGAGCCACCTGGTTGCGTCTCCATGTAGGAGCTGGAAGGGGGACATGTTGCTGCTTCCGGGAGCTGCTTGAGGTAAGCGCCGCCTGGAGCCTGCACCCGATCCCCTCCAGCACCCAAACCGCCTACCCCAGCCTTGATCCCTCTCCCACCCTCTGAACCCCTTGGTCCCACCCTCCTGCAAGCCAGAGCCCACACCCTCAGCGGGAGCCCTCACCCCCTACCCGGACCCAACCCCCTGGCCCCCATATTCCTCATTTCTGTCCAAACCCAAGAGCCCTTGTGCCAAAAAGTTTGCCCACTCCTGGGGTCCCACAACATCTGTGGCAAGATCATCTGTGGCTTTCCCCTAGACAATATCACCTTCACTGGTACTCTGATGGCTGCATTTGATGAAATTGCCCAGTATGGAAGTACAGGCGCTGGGTGCCAGTGCCAAGCGAGTCTCTTGAACTGTTGGTGATGGTGGCACAGAGGAGTTTAACAACTCTCTTGCAGCCACAAACACCTCAGGAGTAGAAATGACCAAGAAGAAGCTATGGTACCAGGGCATGCAGCCAGCAAAGGTGCTTCGGGAACTGATCTCAACAGGACCGTGCAGTGCTCTGAAGCCAGTGAACTCCCCCGTTTAGAGGTGTGCTCTGGGGTATGTTTCTTGTTTGAATGTCCTCCCAAGTCAATTTCAGCAGCATGTATTTTAATCTGGCTGTCTCCCCCCCGCCTCCTCCCCCCTCTTTTTTTGAATGGGGCTTTAAGCCCTTACAAATGCCACATCTGTCACCTATCTGAACCTCTCGCAAGCACTTAAGACAACAGGGGTGAGGGTAACTATTAGGTGTTGCCTTACCACAAGAATGGCAGGGCTTGAAAGCTGGAGCATGCTGCATATCTATGGTACTGGGGTGGGTACCCAGACTAGGCATCAGAACCACGCAAAAAGAACAAACACATTTATTTTTAAACTAACCAACCGAACACTAAACTAAACATAACAGGCGCTATTTATAGATTTTGACTAAAAACATGCAGAGAGCTGGGACACCTACAACAACCTTCATGGGTGGTAGAAAGGAATGGGGGGGGGTAAGGCGGTGTGAAGGCAGCCTGATCCTTTATGCCCGTATGTGATGCACAAGGCAGCAGGGGCACTTGTGCTGCCCTGATTAGTGCCACTAAGGGAAAAACTCAATTGTGCACTGAGCATACAAACACCTGCAGTGGAATGCACATGTGCAATCAGTCAAAGAAGCACAGTTGTTAAATATTTTCTATCTTTACTGTTCCTTTATTTGCTCACTACACATTATCCAACTCTTCACAGAATTGGGCAGGCCTGCTATACAACAGTATAAGTTTGTTTTCTGCCCATCATAACAAAATAAGACAAGGTTACTTTGGAATGCCCACAGACGAGAAAGGACAACATTACAGGATAGCAGAATAAATACAAAAAGGATTACAGAAGTTAGTAGACTCAGAAGATCAAGGCTACTTTCATGCAAATATGAGATAAAATTCCGTAACAGGGCCTGTAGCAAATATTACAATTCTATCACATTTAAATCTAAGTACAATGATCAAAAGCAGTCCAGTGGACTCCTTAGATCCAAAGAAAGCCCCAGCATTATTATTCTAAGTATAGTGTCCTCGAAATGGAGGAAAAAAACTGATTTTAAGCAGATGTAGCTGTAGTGTGCTTAGATCCTAAATTAGGTTAAATAAATGGCACATTAAAGATCTATTTTGGTTGGGGTACAAAAAATACATCATCCTGAGAAAATATCCCACTCTACTCTCTAATTGATCATGGAGGTAATTAAACTAGCATTTTCACAGGAATTGACATTGATAAGGAAAAATAGTGTTCTAGCCAAGAACACAAGCTCAGAGACCTCTGTCAAAATCCACAGAACTTGCTCAAAATATCCTGGTTGTAATGACCTAAAACATGATTGTATTTACTGCATTTTCTGGAAGCCATCTTGCCAGTCCTAAATTAATATTCACTATTCCTTTATTATAATAGGTAAAACAGGAAGCACTGAGCAAAAGAATGTTAGGTTACCGACTACAGATTTTTCCTCATTTCATATATGGAGTTCAAAATTTGTTGGCAGTTTTCAGCAGGGTACTTTTGTGGCCCCAATCCAATGGTTGAGATTGTATGTTAAACTCAAAACAAAAAATTCTAAGATGCTGTACAAATTCATTCAGTCCATTTTTTCCCTCTCTTTCAGGTGGAGACAAAAGTAGATTGAAAAAAGTTGCCTCAGGAAGTTCAGGATTGGTTGTCTGAAAACTGAATCCCCATAAACAGATGAAAGGACAACACTCTAGTTGAGGGGCTGGCAACCTCTGGCACATGGCTCACCAGGGTAAGCACGTTGTTGGGCCGGGCCAGTTTGTTTACCTGCTGCGACAGCAGGTTCAGCGGACTGCGACTCCCACTGGCCGCGGTTCACTGTTCTAGGCCAATGTGGGCGGCTGGAAGTGGCGCGGGTGAGGGATGTGCTGGCCGCGGCTTCCCGCAACCCCCATTGGCCTGGGACAGCGAACCGTGGTGAGAGCCGCGGTCTGCTGAACCGGCGGACTTGGCACGTAAACAAACTGGCCCAGCCCGCCAGGGTGCTTACCCTGGTGAGCCGCGTGCCAGAGGTTGCTGACCCCTGCTCTAGTTCATAATTGGTAGAGAAGAATGACTCAGAAAACACTTATAAAAATGTCATGTTTGCAAAATCTAAATGTCTGAAGATTGTACTGTAAAATTTAATTTAAAAAAAGTTTGACTTCATATTTTCTCCAATTGGGTTATTTTATAAGTTACTGTTTTATGTCTTTCAAACTCAGTTCTTAAAAACTTCCCCTCCCCGCACTTTATTTTGGCAAACACTTTAGGTAGTTAATTTAAAAAAAAAAAGACAACTTGCCATCTTCGTGTCGCAGATACTGGTTTCCACCTCTGTCTCTAGCTAAGGACCATGCCTCGCCTTCATCACTCTCACAGAACTCTACCATGCTGTTCTTATCCATTTGCACCCATGTACCTTCAGAATTAGTCACCTGGTGCACACACACAAAAAAGCAGTTTATTCACTTTTCAAATATTCCAGTGCTCAGATTCAGCAACATGCTTCAGTATATGAAAAAATAAGCTCATTTCCATCATATTACTACAAAAAACATGTTTCTGAAATTAAGGCCACAGCCTGAGGTAGAACAAAAACCAATTCCATGTATGGCAAGTTTAAAATTATAAATACTTTCACAATATTAGGCCAGTTTATATTTGGAAAAAAAAAGTTCAATATTTGACCAACCACACAAACCCAAATAAGCTCTTAGAAGGTGTTATCCAACAACCTCCATGCTTTTTGACACCTGAAACACCAAAATAAATTGTATTGTCTAGTTATGTATGAAATATTTGTAAATTTCCTAATTATGCTCCTGATGTTGTTTGAGAAAAATAGCATGACACACTACATCCTCAAGCCCATCTCAATAGGAAAATTCCAAAGCATGACAACAAGTACAATAACAATTGAATAAATACAGTGAAATAGGATCATTTTTGAACTGATCACAGCCCTGGAAATGATTCCTCCAACAAGGTGAATTCACTTTGATACCTATGATCAATAAGTGAAACAGATAACCTTATTTTGCAATGAATCAAACATACTGTAACAGAAATATATAGATAAGTATAGGTAACTGTGGTATTAGAAAATTCAAGTTTAATGTAACTCCAATTAATGAACACTTTTCTACAAAGCAAAACACATAATTGAATTAGTATTTATAATATAAACCAAGTTCAAATGTTAACATTTAATCACCAGGGTTGGAAAAGCAAACCTTGTGCAGGGGAAGATGCTTTTGTTGTGTTTACTACTGATATAAACTGGTATCTATGAAGACATGAACTGAAGCTACAAGGATCCATACCTCGCCTACTGCCTTGACTTTGTTTCCCAGAACTAACATTCCAATTGGGATACCTCTAAGGTTAGGGCAGCTTCTGATGTTGTGACCTGAAGGGCCAGTCTTCACTACCTTGTACACTCCAGGTCCACCTCGAAGGAATGGCATATCTTGCTCTTGCATCACTGCTTCCTGTGTGCAGCGTGAATTTATGTCTTTGAAAAAGTCATCAGTATTAGACCTAGGCTCCTGAAAAATTTAAAAAAGCAAAAGAAAAAACAGAATAGAACCTGTTAATAATGCCTTTGCACTTTTTAGATGAGAAACACCTCTTCCCTAAATCTGGAACAGTTAACTTCTTAACCTAGAAAGAGAAAAAAAACTGGTCATAATGCCAGTTGAACTGTAAATTTCCTTTCCAACTGATCATTTTAGCTTGCAAAGGTACACACATCTCAACTACTGTGGTACTTGAAATGAACAGGCACTTCAGTGGAATATAAATTGTTTAAATTTGGGCCACTAAACACATAGATATTTTCATATGTGCAGTTTGACATAAAATTATTTTCACCAACATTTTCATGAAGTACGTTGTGTTTAGTACTTGCATTTATCAGCACAGAGAATCCAAACATGCGATTGAGTATCTTGGAAATATAACAGCTAAAAGTAATCAGTGATTAATCTGGGCATGTGTAACAGAGACATATATGCTATCTGGTTTCCAATTCACATGTGCTTCTTTCTCTGAACTCAATTTCAGGAATATATTGTAAACACAGAATAAAGGTAAAATTATGACTACTAAGGCCAAGTAGAGCAGTAACCCTATGTTTCTTGTATGCACATAATAAAATACTAGCGTGTATTCATTATTATTATATTTTTACTGCAACAATCAGAGTAGCATTGCAGACTTATTTTGCTTAGAACCAAGCAAGGATGAAGGACAAATCCAGGCCTGATCTGATGTTATATTTCTGAGGTATGACGATTCCGTAAGTTTAGAGTTCCTAGACAACCCTCCAACCCTCATTGTAGATGAAGAATACTGGCAGGGCACTTCCACTGGCTGTAATTTAATAAAAATTCTAGTATACATGAAGATAATGGGGAGGAACACTAACACACTTTTTATCACAAAGAAACAAATATGAAGCAGTAGCAATGACCGATGTACTTTAAAAACTAAGATGTGTGATCTGCATACAAAGACCATTTGCAAGTGTGGTTAATTTCTTTATTAAAATCACAATTTTTGCACTGTTCAATTTTCAGCTCTATTTGGTGTTGTTTCCTGTGTTTTGTGCCCAGAATGTTATAACACCCCTCATAAAATGTTATAATAGCTTTCCCAAGAAAACTACTGCAACTGAGCCATTATACAGTATAAAGTTGTTCTGCAAAGAAGGGAATTTTCAATCCAAGTTCTGGCATTTTCTAAAGTAAATTGTTTCAAGAAGAAAAAAAGTCTAATATTCCAGAACTAGAAGGTAAGCAATTTTGTCAATTAAAGTTTCTATATATCTACAGAGCAGCAAAGCAGTTCAGTGTTGCTGCAGTGAAATGTATTTTTAAGTCGCTAAACCAATATGCGTAATTATTTGAGAATAATTTCCATTAAAAAGATTCTATGGAAACTGCTGCCTAAAAAGCAACAATAGCCTTCCAAATAATTTACAAAAGCATCTGAGAGATATTTAAAACACTTAGTCATGTATAATGCAACTGTATATTTTTCTACGAATTATGACACTTTTCAAATAGATTAGTAAAGAAGTTAGTGTAGTGTTCATCAGCATGGGTATTTTTTAGTAAAAGTCATGGACAGGTCACAGTCAGTAAACAAAAATTCATTACCTGTGACCTGTTCATGAGTTTTACTATATATCTTAACCAAAACTTGGGCCGGGGGTGCTCTGGGGATGGTGGTCTGGGGTGCTGGGTGGGGTGGTTCGGGACCCCCTGTGTGGGTGGATGGAGGGGAATAGGCGGGTGCCAGGCAGTGGTACGTGGCCCAGGACCCCACTGACACTGGGGGAGGTGGGAGGGTTGGTGGAGCAGGCTCTAGGCAGCCCCTAAGCCAGCTGCACTGGCCGCTACAGAAGTCACGGAGGTCACAGATTCTGGTCTCTTCCGTGAACTCTGTGACAGACATGCAGCCTTATTTATCAGCTGTGTTTATTAATATTTTTCAGCTGGCCCAGTTCATAAGGCAGCCTATTATGTTCAATTTACTGATTTTTGCAATGGACTGAAGACAGGGAAAGAAAAGTTTAGCAGTATACCTTCCTTATCTATAAACATAAGTGATTGGAAGGTTCTCTTCTTAATGTTAAATGGCCAATAATGCTTGTGAATACAATATTGTAATTAGGATGTACTATATTTAAAAGAAAATGGTTATTTTTGTGTTGCTGGAGGTTCACAGTAACCATCATTAGCATTTTGAACTAATCATTTTTCAATCTAGAGTACAGTGAGATTAAAAGAGTAGATACACAATTCTAGAGTAGGGTATTAACATACCTAGCATTTCCTGCAAAAACACGTCAGAATACAGCAGACTTTAAAAGGTTATTTAATATAAATGTATTTATTAATGTAAAACATCAGTATATAATGTGACTGTTCTTGACAATTAACTTACCTGGGGGGGGAAAGCTTTAGAAGTCCTTGAAAAAAAGTCCAAATCCCTGACTCCTTGGCTAGCATTAAAGACATTCTGAGCAACAAAGTTTAAAAAAAGACAAATATCAACAAGGAAATGGGAACAAGAGAACATTGGAAGAAGATGCTAGAGACATTGTAATTCAAATTGTCTGCATTCTAACATCAATATTAAAATAAATTGACTTTTTAAAATGAAGTCACTTGAGTCCATTGCTCATCATTGCAAATATCTGTTAAACAAAAACAGATTCATATGTCAAAAGCTCTAAACGGATGTAGTGTGTCATGCCATTTACTGAAATAAGAGCCAGACATCTGTTAAAGCTTGAGACTTGTGCAAGACAAACCCCACACTCCTGTCACAGTGAAACACTGTATGTTCCAGTGCAAGCCAGATTTGTTTTATGACAAGAGAGTCTGCTGCTTTTGAAAGATTATTTGAGCGAATTAATGTGACATGGTTGAATGTGGACTTTCAGCCATCCAATTCATAGCAGGAAAGATATATAAAGTATTAAGCTGTCTTCAAAAAAGTTGGAAAACAAATTGCCACACAGTACAACCTCACTAGTAGGCACACCTAAAATGTGCATACAAAAATAGCACTCTCTCCTCATTATACCAGAAGAAAACCTAAAATACAGTGCGATAGGAGGGATTATCACTAAGAATTTATTAGTAGTACAAAATATACATTTACTAGTACATTATAAAATACAATAAAATAAATGCATTCTAAAATAAATGAATGAGTTTTAGCAAGCTGCAACTGCTGTCCCATTCAGTAGGTATTAGTGAGATTCTACTGTACATTTTAAATAACTTTCACAATGCAGCTAGGAAAATATTCATTAATCTTTGGGAAGAAAACATAAAACAACCTATTCTCACATTAAAAGACAAGCTTTATTTCTTTCCACTTCAGAGAAACTCTCCCTGCTCCTGTCATATGCAAGCAAAATTTCATCTCTATTTAATGCAGAGTGTTAATTAACTCTCATGAAAATGAATCTATTCTGCAGCATCTCTTTGGAATAGCAACACTTATCTAGACTAACAAAACATGCTTATTATTAACATCATGTTTCCTAGGCCTATTTTGACAAGGAAATTAAATGAAATCCTTGAACAGCAGTCATATTACAGTTTAACAATGGTATATAGGAGAGGTAATGAACTGTCTTAGAGTTAAAAAAATAAAAAATAAAGTCATACAGAAAGCTTCTGACAAGTTTTTCCAAACATTGCTTTTCCATGCACCTTTTCCAAGGTTGTACATATGTTAAAAACAATGTAAGCAAAAAATCAACTAAAATAAACCATCTCAAACAGAGATCAAGTTTTACTAACATGAAAAATCTGCAATTTTGAAAAACTAGAACAGAACAATACTAACTCTGACACCTTTTTAGAATACATTATATTCATCTAGTGCTGGAACAGGCACAACATTTATACACAAAAAAGGTGGCTGATGTCCTTCCTGTTAAGGCAGAAAGATGAAATATAGACCCAGACATTTGACATAAATCTAAGAGAACTATTAAAGCCTATATTTGTCTGATCAGTTTATTTTTTAGTTCAATTTATATTAACAGATTGAATGTCTAATTTTGCCATTTATTCTCAATGTCTATTCTTAACAGAGAAATGCAGACTTTCCGTACATAAAACAACATCAGAAATGATTTTTCTGGTGCTCTCTTTCAAGTTGCATATTATTATTTTTGTGTTACAAAGCTGTATGCGAATGCACTGAACACAAAATCATCAGCAGGAAAAAAAGCAATATAATTGCTGTGCAACAATGAATATACCAAACTTATGGCTTATAATATGCTGAATGCCAGTTTAAAGGAATGTACATGCATGTGTATGTTGGTTTAAAAATGCCTAATAAAATTCTGCCAGAGTGAAAACGTTTCCATTTTGAAGAAAAAATTCGATTGACAGACCAAATGTGTCACATTTTAGCCCTTCTGCTGCCATTTGTAGACTCTTAATTCCTATCTTTTCCTTTGCAAACCAATTTTGAACAAAATCTCATTTTTAATGTAAAATTGTGTGTAAAGATTTGAAAATATTTAAATGCAAATTACTTAAAGAACAACATTTTAGCAGAGAATTTGGGGAGAGTTTAATTTTAATTCATTTGAATTTTCTGAAGCACAGCATTGGAATCCTTTGTCTATCTTAGAGTGTGCTTTTACTGTGAAAACAACTCTAAAATGACACACTGGGAATCAATTTTTATTGTGCTTCAATGATTTGATATCAAATTCCCTCAGACTACAAGATACTTTTTCCCCCCACTAAACTCTGCCAATTAAACCTGTGATCTGGAAGTTATACCGGATTCTTTTCTTCTTATGCCCTGGCACTACGGTAAAGGTTCAGGAGGTCAAATTCTTCCTGCAGGCACACCTATACGAACCTGTTGGCTTACAACGGGCACAAGTGTAACAGAGCAACGTCTGGCTAGCAGAAGACAGTTTTTCTCGTTAATGAATGAAATTTGAAATTAAATAATTGAGAGATACACAAACACAGAATACCATTTTTACAGTATCACTCTTTAAAGCAGAACCACACTTGAAAATTATATTAATCTAATCTCTCAGAAGAGAAACCAAAATTTCTCCCCATTACATATTGGTCTATGGTTCATATATCTTTTTGTTATTAGTAATACTTTGTATTTATATAGCATCTTCTATAAGAGGGCCTCCAAATCCTCTCTGTACACAATAAACTAAACTTCACAACATCTATACGAATTAGGTATTATAACCATTTTACAATGAGAAAACCAATATACAGGGAAATTAAGTAATTTGTCCAAGACCACAATCCACTTGGGCCAGAGCCAGGAATAGAACCATGGCCTCATGAATTCCAGATTCTCTGCTTTAACTACTTCTGCCCCTAAACTGAATCTTTTAATTGAAATGTGCAACATAATAGTGTCAGCAATTACAATACTGTTCTTCAACCAAATATGTTGTTGTTTCTAGTCAGAACCCCATTTTCTATGTTTTGAAGATGTATGAAAATTCTCTACAAACTGAAATTTGGCATAAATAAATCTTAGCCCAGAATGACTTCTCTCTCAATCGTCAAAACATATTAATTGCATTTTTAAAATATAATACCTGCACAGATTTTAAAAACTTTACAGAATTTTTTTCTCTATATAATTTTAAAATGGTATTTTAAAAAATGAAATTTCATAAGTCAGTATCCCACAGCATGCAGTAGCTAGATAGTATTGTATGGCATGAGTAGCCCTGAGCAAGAAATGCTAAAATCAGTCAAATCATGGGAGTTAAAGTCTAATCCAAGTCTTTTAATTGCTTAACAGAGTCAAACCCTAGCGTGGGGATGAATTTTCACTCTTAAGTAGTGAATGAGGACTTCGTCTTCGAGCACACAGGAAAGGAATCTTTTCACGTATACAGTTATATCATCTATAAATTAAATTTAAAATATCCAATATTAGGATAAAAAATTTAAACATAAAAGAATTTCAGAAGTAAAGGTTCACCCAGCATCAACTTGGCTATACTGCACTTACAACATGCAGTACAGAATTAACTGTCCATTAAATAGGTAGTATGTAACAATTCATTCTTAAATTTAGTCATGTTCACAAAGAAGCTGAAAATAGTATATCATGGGCCAACCAAGCATGAAAAGGCTAAGAGAAAATTATCCCAGCGCTCTGCAAATTCCTTTGCTCTGCATTCAGTAGTAAATAAGAATGTACATAGTGATCTAGAATTTGGACTTCTGATACTATAAAGTTTAAATGTCAGGTTTCAAAGTAGTATCCGTGTTAGTCTGTATCCGCAAAAAGGAAAGGAGTACTTGCGGCACCTTAGAGACTAACAAATTTATTTGAGCATAAGCTTTTGTGGGCTACAGCCTACTTCATCGGATGCATGCAGTGGAAAATACACTAGGTCTTACTGTATTTTCCACTGACTGTATTTTCCACTGCATGCACCTGATGAAGTGAGCTGTAGCCCACAAAAGCTTATGCTCAAATAAATTTGTTAGTCTCTAAGGTGCCACAAGTACTCCTGTTCTTTTTATAAAGTTTAAATGCGTCTCCAAAACTGCAAGCCTTTCCAAAGTCTGCCATGACTGCTATGATAATCCAGTTCACTCTGATTTAACAAAAAACACACACAAACTCAAAGGAATGGAAGGATAGAACCTTCTTAAAATAGTCCTTTGTCTCTGGAACAATCCCACAAAGGAAATTAAGAAGAGTCCTACACTATCAAGTGATGATGCAGGATTCAACTTTTCACCAAAACACTCCAAATAACCAACCAGAGGAAAATATCAGTTTCATGTTTAAAAGTATTTAAAATTTTTAAAGCCAGTCATTCCTTTATCATCAGAGTTCAAATGGCATCAAAATGAGTCCACAGTCCTCTATCATAGAAAGTTTACCAAATATATTTCATCTCAACTTTCAATTGCATGAATGTTTCTATTTGCCATGAATTTTATAAGTAGCCTTAAACGTAATTTGATGGTCCTTAATTTTTCATGTTCCATTGTTTTTGACATGTCCATTCAACTTTGAATATTTTATTGTGATAGCAGTGACATTAATTCTCTTTGGCAAATCACTTCGTTTGAGAGTGAACACAATTTGTGTTCTACCAAGGAAGGACAACACTTTGCTGTAACAGAAAATGGTCTTGAACTATCTACAAATACTGACAAGCCGAAACTTGCTGATATAAATACCTACTTTTCCAGTGATGCAAAATAAACTATAAACTGAAGACTGTCTTTTACAGAGAAATAGAAACACTATTAATTAATAATAAATAAGACCCTATTTGAATCATGTGATGATTGTCCAAAATTTGTGGTTGTAGACAAGCCACAGAAAGTCACAGAAAAGTAATACTGTACCTTATTATTTGTGATAATAAGGTCCATTATTACTTTTCCGTGATTTTCTGCTGTGGGCTGACCCAGGCTGAGAGTGGAAGTTCCCTCTGTTGGCAGCCCATTTTCAGCCACCTGGGGGCTGAAAGGGGGGCTCCCGCTGTTTGCCGCCTGGGGCTGACAGAAGCTGCCTACTGCTGACAGTTGGGGCCCCCAGGGCTCCGTCAGCACTGGGCACAGCGGGGTTCCCACTGTCGAAATTGCAGTGGAAGCCTAATATTGCAGGGTCTGCAATTTCTGCAATATTGTGAATTTAAGTAGGGCCTCAATAATAAATTATAAATAATAACTACCTCACTACGGGTGATTAACATGCAATCCTGTGGAGATAGTTGTATTCCATAGTATTAAGTACTGCACTAATTGAGCAGAAGTGTACTGCCACTTTTTAAGGTAAAAAAATAATGTGGGTTAGCTTTTGAATAAGTCCTAAAATGATTGTTTCCACATATTTTACTTCCATGGATTCTGAATCAAGGTAATTCACTATGCCTGTTACCATAGTATCAGGCAGTAGACTGTGGGGAGAGAATAAGTTACTTACCTGCACAGTAACTTGAGTTCTTTGAGATGTTTTGTCCCTATGGGTGTGCAGCTGTAGGATGTGGGTGCCCCTGTGTGTTCTCAGCTGGAAATTTAAATTAGCAGTATCTATGGGTCCCCACCTCTGTACTATTCAACCCTGTCCTCTAGAGCAAGAGTGTACAAAGAGGAGTGGACCCACTAATGCTCCAGTTTCTTCTCAACTATAGAGCCTAGAATACTCTGAGCAGAGGAAAAGGAATGATGGAGATGGAACACTCAACATCTCAAAAAAACTCAAGTTACCGTGCAGGTAAGTAATCTCTCATCCTTCTTCAAGTATATGTCCTTATGACATATACTTGACATATACTTGGCTCCAATGTAGGAGACTCCCAAGCAAGAACGCAAATGGCGTTGGGTGTTGAGGAGCCAGATCCAACATGGCTCAGATGACAGCATCACCAAAAGTTGCTTCTATCTTTGATGCAGGTAGAATAGCATAAAGTTTGGAGAAAGTATGAACTGAGGACCAGGTTGCAGCTCTTTACACTTCTAGTATGGGATCATCCTTAAGAATGACTATAGATGTGGACTGAGCTCTGGTAGAGTGGGCTGTCACTCTGGCAGGGGGACACATTCCAGCAGTTTCATAGTAGGCCAGGGTGTAACCCGAAATCCACGCTGATAGTCTCTGTGTGGAAACTGACTGTCCCTTCATTCTTTCAGCAAAGGATACAAATAGTCTGGGCAAAGCCCTAAGATTCTTTGCCTGTCCAGATCAAAGGCAAGTGATCTTGTAATATCTAAGTGTGGACACTAGCCTGTTTTCTTGAGACACTGGACTTAGGGTAAAACAGCAGCAAATGGTATCCTGATAGATAGGAAAATCTGATGAGATCTTCAGCAGAAACTGAGGATGGTGGCACAGCAGAAGACAGTATATGGCGGTTTGGCCACCAACTGCCCAAGTTCTCTCATCCTTCTGACTGAGGTGATAGCTACCAGGGATGAAGTCTTAAGGGAGAGATGAAGGAATAAACAGGTACTAATAGGCTTGACTAGGGGGTTTCTTAACACGTTGAGGATTAGACTGAGGTCCCATTGAGGTATGGGGTTCCAGACACAAGAAAATAAATTAGATAAGTCCTTAATATATCTTGCTGTGGTAGGGTGAGCAAAGCCAAAAGGTCCTCAGTAGGGAAATGGAAGGCATACAGCTACCAGTATGCCTTAACAAAGCTCACTGACAGTCTGTGTGTTTTTAATTTCAGCAGGTAATCAAGGATCTTCAAGAAACTTCAGAAACAGCTACAGCATGGCAGGAGCACCAAAAAGTAAGTGTTTCCACTTCTACCATAAATTTTATATGTGGAAGTCACCTGAATGCTCAAAAGTACAGCCTGGATTTCTGCCAAGCAACCTAACTCTAAATGAGAAAACTATTAAGGAGCCAAGCCTTAAGGCTCAGTGACATGAGGCTGGGATGGCTCGGGGTGTCTGAGTTCTGTGTCACGACATCTGATCTCACAGGTAGGTGTTGAAGCATCGCCAAAGATAAATGAACTAAATCCGAATACCACACGTGTCTTGGCCATGAAGGTGCTATTAACATGGCCCTTGCCCGTTCCTGCCTCAATTTGATTAAGGTCCTGACAATTAGTGGGTATTGGATGGTAAGTGTAGAGAAGGAGGAGGAGCCAGGGGAGTAGGAGAAGATCCATCCCCTAAAGAACCAGAGCTGCATACCCCAATGGTGCAGAAGATTTGGTATTTCATATTTGTTGGATTTGCAAAGAGATCCACTCTGAAGTGGCCCCATGTTTGGCAGATGCTGTGAAAAAACAAGTATCAGAGGGGTAGCCGTGTTAGTCTGGATTTGTAAAAGCAGCAAACAATCCTGTGGCACCTTATAGACTAACAGACGTATTGGAGCATGTGCTTTCACGGGTGAATACCCACTTCGTTGGTTGCATCTGATGAAGTGCGGCATGCACCCACGAAAGCTCATGCTCCAATACGTCTGTTAGTCTATAAGGTGCCACAGGACTCTTTGCCGTGAAAAAACAATTTTTTGAGCTCCCTCAAGTGGTTCTGATGGAAGTTCCTGCTCAAGGAAACTGCCACAGTGTTTTGAGGTCTGGAGGTTAACTGGAGATCTCTATGTGATGGGTAATCTACGACTTCCATAGTTTTAGTTACAATGCATAAGGACTGGGATCTGTTGTATTAATTTAGATGGAATATATGAGCTAAAGATGTTAATATAACCCAGTCACACTGTCCAACAGTAAACAGTGTTAAGTAAGGTTCACGGTTTGTTATACAGAGACCTCGGCCTGCTTAACACCATAGCAAATGCATAATTAAACACCCTGTTAATGTTTTATTAAAGAAGATAAAGAAAGAAAAACAGTTACCGCATTTGAAACGTACAGTATAAAATAAGCTTTCATTTTACCATCCCTGGTTCCCTTTCCCTTTAGTGGAGAGAATTCTTAGAAGGAAAACCCCCTTATCTGACAGTCTCTTAGACAGAATTAAAGATGGTAATAAATATCCTTTGGGGGAAAAGAGAAGACATTAGCTGAGATGAGCTGGAGCTATTATTGTTAAGGTTAAATTCTACTTTATTCCAGATGGTGTTGGGAATTCAGCTGGAGGTAGCAGAGGTGGTGATGATATTTGCTTACCTCTCTCTGGCCTGATCAGATCATCTCTCAAAATTAGAATGACAAAGGCTGGGGTCCCAGGAGATGGTGGGGGTGGCAGATATGATGGTGAAGCATGCTTCAGGAGCCTCTGTCTGTATGTCCTATTTCCTTCCTGAAGTCTCTTTCTTTAAGGACCCCAAAAGGGACTGGTGAATGGAATTCATCCCATCATAATTTTGTCAACCAACTGGGCTAATATAAGAACCTAAGAATGGCCATACTGCGTCAGACCAATGGTCCCTCTTGCCCAGTTTCCTGTCTTCGAACAGTAACGCCAGATACTTGAAAGGGAATGAACAGAACAGGGCAAAAGTCAAGTAACCCATCCCCTATCAACAACTGGCAGTCAGAGGCTTAGGGGAACCTGGAGCATGGGGTTGCATTCCTGACCATCTTGGCTAATAGCCATTGATGGATCTATCCTCCATGAACTTACCTAGTTCTTTTCAGAACCCAGTTATACTTTTGGCCTTCACAGCATCCCCCAGCAATAAGTTCCACAGTTTGACTATGCACCGTGTGAAGAAATACTTCCTTACATTTGTGTTAAACCTGCAGTCTATTAATTTCATTGATGATTCCTGATTCTTACGTTACATGAAGGAGTAAACAACACATCATTCACTTTCTCCATACCATTCATGATTTTATAAACTTCTGTCATATACCCCCTTAGTCATCTCCTTTCCAAACTGAACAGTCCCACTCTTTTCAATCTCTCCTCAAATGGAAGTTGTTTCATACCCCTACTCATTTCTGTGGCCCTTCTTTTTCCTTTTTCCATTTCTAACATATCTTTTTCAGCTTTTTTGACTGCTGCTGCACATTGAACGGATATTGTCAGAGAACTATTCACAGTAACTCCAAGATCTCTTTCTTGAGTGTAACAGCTAATTTAGATCTCACAGTTTTGTATGTATAGCTGGGATTATGTTTTCCAATATTCATTACTTTACATTTATCAGAACTGAATTTCATCTGCTATTTTGTTGCCCACTCACCCAGTTTTGTGAGATCTCTTTGTAACTTTTTGCAGTCTTCTTGGACTTAACTATCTGACACTCCAATTTCACCTAATTTCCAGTTCCACAGTTCCTAATTTTATCAAGCATGATTTTAATCGAGTGCTTGAATTCTATTAGCATGACTTTTTTTTGTTTAGACTAATTTACTCTCTGTCTGGTTTCTTTACACCTGTTTAAAATATTCATTATTAAAAACAACTTGACCTACTTTTTATTAACATTTGTTATTACAGGTTATAATAATATCTTATAAACTTTCATATATTTATTACAATTACAGTAAATCTATAGGCCTAATTATTACAATAGTTCTTTCTCCCCCTTATCAATTATAGCAATTGCCATCCTATTGTTACTTCTGAGGGCATTCTGTGCCAAACAATAAAAAATTCTGCACCAAAAAAAGTGTGTGTATAATATTTTAAAATCCTGCAAATATTGTCAAATAAATGTGGAGGCTCCAGCATGGCACTGGGGAAGCACAGGACACTGGCTGCACAGAGGTGGGAGATCACTGTGCAGCTCTCCCCGGGGACATGTGCTCAGTGGTGAGGCTGCACCCAACCCTGACACAGTGCAAGGACTGGGCTTGCCCTGGAAACACCCCAGGGCCCTGCCCATCCATGCCAGGTGCAGGCAGGCAGGCTCAGCAAGGCAGGACCCAAGTGTGGAGGATTCAGGCATGGGCTGAGAGGGTTCTGTGTGGGGCAATCTGAGTGCGGGCGGCTCAACGGGGGATCTGGGTGCAGGGGGGGGGGATCTTGATGCACAGGGGCTTGTTGGGGACAGTTCTGGGTGCAACAGTAATGGGACTCTCCTGGGGGGGGGGGTCCAGGTGAAGGTGGCTGGGGCTCAGCAGTGTGTGTGTGTCTGGGTGTGGAGGGAGACAGAGCTTGGAAGGGGGGTATGGGCATAAGAGGCTCAGTGGGGAGGGGGTCCAGATGCAGCTGGTTGGGACTCATCAGGGTGGTCCAAGTGCAGGTGGGAGGGAGTTTTAAGTGTAGGTGAGGATGAGACTCAGTGGGAGAGTCTGGGTATGAGGGGGTCTGGATACACAGGGATTGGGCGGACGGGGGAGAAGCTCCCTGTACAGGGATCGCTCCTCCTGCAGCTCAGGAGCGATGGGTGCAGGAAGCCGGGGGGAGGGGTGAGGAGAGGGAAGGGGAGAGTTTGCAGAGCTTCCTTCAGTGGGGGGGGGAAATCTGGGGGTGGGTCTGACCCAGACCCAGACCCAGACGCTGTGCAAGGGAAAGGGAAGTCCTGTCTTTCCCAGCCCAGCTGGGACTACTAGCTGAGCCTGGGGAATCAGCCTTGACAGTAGGAGCCACCATCTGGGTCTTCCCCAGTTCCCCTCCTGCCCCACCTTTCTGCTGGTTGTCCTGGGCCCCTGAAGCATACTGCTAGGAAGGGTTGCATGACCACTCTTGTGGCTTCCTTTTGCTTCCCCATCAGAAAGTCATTTTTTTGTGGGGAACAAATTGTGCGCATGCGCAGTGGCACAGAATCCCACCCAGGAGCATATTGTCTATTATTAGCGTGCCTGAGTGACTGTGAATGTCGTGAATAAAGTGCTTTGCTGAACTCCAGGTATATTATGTCCACCACATTCCCCCCTCCACCAAACCAGTTACCCTTTTCAAAAAGGAAATAAAGCTAGTTTGGCATGATTTGTTCTTGGTAAATCCATGCTGGCTGCTAATGACTACCCCTTCATCCTCCAGGTATCAAAGTCAGGCTGACTGTTCTATAGTTACCCAGTTCCTTTCCCCGCCACCCTCCCCCCCCTTTTAAGTTGGGCACCATGGTAGCCCTTCTCCAGCCTTCTGGGACCTCTCCTGTCATCCATGAGTTGGTAAATATTATTGCCAGGCGCTCCAAGATTTCTTCAGTTAATTCCTTGAGTACCCTCAGGTGAACAGCACCAGGCCCTGCTGATTTTAGTTCATTCAAATTGGGCAAAAGATCTCTGATGTTCATTTCTTATCCCAATCTGCATCCATTCCCCTTTACTGTCTATGGTAACTTCGCTAATTGTCTGATCATGTTATTTTTTGTGAGAAAACTGAAGCAAAGTAGTATTGAGTAGCTCTGCCTTACTATCATCTTTCATCACCAGCTCACCATTACCAGTGAATCCACACCATCCTTGACCCTTTTTTTTTTTGTCTAACATGTTTGAAGAACCCCGTTTTGCTGCCGCTAACATTCCTTGCCAGCTGTTACTCATTCTTTGTCTTGGCTTTCCTGATTTTGTTCCTATGCACTTGCGCTATTCCCATTTATACATCCTTGCTGACATGCCCCTCCTTCCATTTCCTGTATGTATCCCTTTTGGTTTCTAGATAGCTAAAAAAGCTCCTTGTGCAGCCATACCGGCCTCCTGTGGCTCTTCTTATCTTTCCATAGCTTGATGTTGAGCTTCTAGTATTACATCTTTATGGGAATGCCAGCCGCCTTTGACTCCTTTTCTTTGTAACTGGTTTTTCCATGGGACCTTGCCTACTATTTCTGAGTTGGTTGAAATCTGCCTTTTATGAAATCTAGTGCCCTTATTTTGGTGTTCTCATATCCTCCCTTCCATAAGATCTTGAATTCTACCAGATCACAATCAATTCCTCCTAAGTTCCCAATCACCTTCATATCTGCACTAATTCACCTCTGTTGGTCAAGACCAGATCCAAAACGGATGACACTCTAGTTGTTTTCTCAACTTTCTGAATCAAAGCTGTCCCCTACACATGCTAAGATTTTGCAGGACACACTATGTTTTGCTGTAGTAGTCTTCCAACAGATATCAGGGAAGTTAAAATCCCCCATTAGTACTAGCCTATGTGTGTTCGCTAATCTTGTTACTTGCTTGTAGAATGCCTCATTCGCTTCCTATTCCCACCATAGCATTGCTACTGTTCCTTCCCTTTTATTCCTCACCCAGAAACTCTCAGCAGGTCTGTCGCTCCCTCAGAGTGAACGTATACATTCTTGATGTACAGCACACCGCCACCTCCTTTTCCCCCAAACCTATTCTTTTGGAACAAACTATATCCCTCAATGCTGGTACTCCAGTCATGGGAGTTGTCCCAGCAAGCATCTGTAATGCCAATTAATTAATAATTTTCTTCATATACCATGACTTCCAATTCATCCTGCTTGTTCCCCATACTCCTTGCATTTGTATATAAGAACGGCCATACTGAGTCAGACCAAAGGACCATCTAAGCCCAGTATCCTGTCTTCCAACAGTGGTCAGTGCCAGATGCCTCAGAAGGAATGACCAGAACAGGTAATCATCACGTGATCCATCCCGTCACCCAATCCCAGTTTCTGGCAAACAGAGGCTAGGGACACCATCCCTGCCCATCAAAGCTAATAGCCACTGATGGACCTATCATTCATGAACTAATCTAGTTCTTTTTTGAACCCTGTTGAACTCTGGCAAAGAGTGCCACATATTGAATGTGCGTTGTGTGAAAAAAAACACTCTTTTTTCTGTTTGTTTTAAATCTGCTGCCTATTAATTTCATCAGGTGACCCCTAGTTCTTCTGTTACGAGAAGGAGTAAATAATATTTCCTTATTTACTTTTTCCTCACCAGTAATGATTTTATAGACCTCAATCATATCCCCCTTAGTTGTCTCTTTTCCAAGCTGAAAGTCCCAGTTTTATTAATCTCTCCCCATACGGAAGCCATTCCATATCCGTAATAATTTTTGTTGTTCTTTTCTGAACTTTTTCCAATTTCAAAATATATTTTCAGAGAAGGGGCGACCACATCTGCATGCAGTATTCAAGATGTGATTGTACCATGGATTTACATAGAGGCAATATGATATTTTCTGTCTTATTATCTATCCCTTTCTTAATGATTCCCAACATTGTCAGCTTTTTTGACTGCTGCTGCACATTGAGAGGATGTTTTCAGAGAGTTATCCACAATGACTCCAAGATCATCATCTTGAGTGGTAACAGCTAATTTAGACCCCATGATTTTAGATGTATAGTTGGAATTGTTTTCCAATACTCATTACTTTGCATTTATCAACATTGAATTTCATCTGCCATTTTGACAGGTTTCAGAGTGATAGCCATATTAGTCTGTATCAGCAAAAACAACAAGGAGTCCTTGTGACGCCTTAGAGACTAACATTTATTTGGGCACAAGCTTTGGTGGGCTAGAGTCCACTTCATCAGATGAATGAAGTGAAAAATAAAGATGAAGTGGGCTCTAGCCCACGAAAGCTTATGCCCAAATAAATCTGTTAGTCTCTAGACTCCTTGTTGTATCTGCCATTTTGTTGCCCAGTCACCCAGTTTTGAGAGATCCTTTCGTAGCTGTTCGCAGACTGCCTGGGATGTAACTATCTTGAGTAGTTTTGTATGATCTGCGCATTTTGCCACCTCATTGTTTACCCATTTTTCCAGATGAATATGTTGAACAGTACTGACCCCTCAAGGACACTACTATCTATCTCTCTCCATTCTGAAAACTGATAATTTATTCCTACCCTTTGTTTCCGATCTTTTAACTAGTTACTGATCCATGAGAAGACTTCCCTCTTATCCCATGATGGCTTACTTTTCAAAAGTCTGGGGAAAGAATGGAGACCTCCCTACCTGTGACTTTCTTTTGACAACTTAGACAAATGTCACAAACACCCTTCTCCTGTGGATCTGCTGATCAAACCCACCATCCCACCCCATCTCCCTTTGGGCGTCACTATACACTTTATTTCTTGGGAACTTATCAGACATGTGAATCCTAAAGATGGTGTCTAAAAGATTAAAATCGACTGCATAGGAAAGTGGTGGCGTGGTATTAACACTTCATCATGGGAGGAGGAGGATTTGTGTGATGGAAACATCTCTTCCATTGGTAGCTGTTGTTCCTCCTATATTACTACTTGTGTTAGGGAGACATGATACCAGTGGTGGTTATGGCACCGACAGATATTCCAAAAATGGCTTCTTCCAGTCCCCATAAGAGGCTCAGAAATTCCAGTAGCCTCATAGTGCTGCCAGGTAAGGGAAGGGACCCCGGGATATTCATGTTCTGAATGCCTGGGGCATCTTCTGGGTTCTAATGAGTCCTCCTTGGGGTACACTTCAAGAAGCATAGGGTGGTAAGATAGTGTGTTAAAGCTTTGCAACAAAATTTCCGAGGCCAAAGGCAAGACCCCTACATATTGGCCCCAGCACCAGTAACGGAGGCCAAGAAGGTGATAGACAAACTGAAGGACGGATCGGTACTGGAAGGTTGGCTCCGTTTGTCAGGTGTAAGGGGTTGATGACTGAAAGTGTAGCAGTACTGGAGAGAAGAGTCTGTTCGTGGCCCTTCAGGGAGGACTCTGGGTCCTCAGAGATGAACTGATTCTCATGAGACAGAGTCTCATGAGGGTGTTAGAGGGTTATGGTAGTGGACAGTCAGGACTGGGAGTGGTACTGGACCCTAGGTGGGGACAGTAACCAAGCTGGCATCGAAGACATCACCAAAGTGGCCATTAAAGCCATATCTCTGTGCTCTGAATGCATACAACCCATAAAGAATAGTACTGGAGAGGGAGCAGAGGTTCAATAAGAGCTCCAAGGGAATGTCAGTATGAGTGCATTAGGCTTTTTGAAGCCTTTCATTTTAGCACAGTCTGAATGCCTGGAAGATGCCACAGACAATACTGGGGATGGTACCCCATGGTGCTTCTTACTGGTAGACTTACTGGGGTGGAACATTATCCTAGGTGGTATTGATGCCTTGCCACTGGGGTTTGTTGAAATCTTAATGGTATCTATTACTGGACATGACATCTCCCTGCAGTCAATTCTAAGGGGTGACTTATACCTTCTTCTGGACTTGCTTTCAGGGGAATGAGGCACTCTTTTCTTATAGTGCGGTGTCTGAGGCAGCCTTGATCACATGTACAGCCTGAGAGGATGAGGCCAAAGTAGGGGGGAATTGGGACCCTGTGGCCCTTAGGGAACATTCCAACATCACTCTTCTTTCTTTGAGAAACCTGCTTTTAAACCTCATGCCAACCTTGCACATGGATGGGATGTTTGAATGTCTGAGACACCAGTGACAGTTGGAGTGTCTGTTTCTCCAGGGGAAACATCTAAAGCAAGTCTGGAAAGGTTTGAATCTTGGGGCCTTTGGCATACCCCCAAAGTTAGGCCACTGAGCAAGGTGACTGAGGAATCTGTCCTAGCTGGACATCAGGGGGAGAAGTGGCAATATACCCTGCCCCCCAAGTCAAAACTATATTAACAAAGTAAAAACTAAATACTAAAGTAAAATAAAGGTAAGAGAAGAAGCTTCTAGGTAGCAGTGGACACCACAGTTGCTTCGTCTCAAGCTGTGGGCATCTGAGAAAGTACAGAAGTGGCAGCAGGGCCTCTCCTCCCTATAAACTCTCGCTCTGGAGCTCAAGGTTGTATGCACAGGAATGGATACCGCTAATTTAAATCTCCAACTGAGAGCACCCAGGCGACTGCACATTCTACAGTGGCACCCACAGGGACATACACTCGAAGAAGACAGTGTGTTTCCAGATACTTCCATTGATGTGATTTCTATTCGGAAAGATCCCAAAAAAAGGTGGTGTTCTGTCATCCTATGATTTTACTGGCAAGAAGGAAAAATCTAAAGGTTTTTGTATGATGTAACTGATGTATACATTTAGATACTATGAAGCAAGAGAAGGCATTGTCTACTTTAAAGTTCTAGTGCTTATGACTTTCTTCTTAAAGCTACACATCTACATTTTGCTTATTACTATTATAAATTCATTAGCATGATTTTTTCCCTCAAACTTTGGGAAAAATCTTTTGATGGCAAGAAATTGCTGGCTACTGTGAAGACAACTGTGAAATCCACAGAGACTGATCAATGAAAAATTAGTAGAACCTAAAGAGCATTCCAACAGTGTAAAATTTTTACTTCCAGTAACACCACTATTTCACCTGAGATGGCTTATCAGTTGTATGTATTGCCATAAAATGGGTGCAATAATATTCTGAAAAAGATTAAAGGGACCCAAACATGAAATGAGAAACTCCCCTCTCCATCTATAACACAAATAAATATTAAGCTAATGTGTGCAAATCAGAGCCTCAATGGGCAGTGTTATGAATCATTAAGTTTAAGACTTGTATAAAAAACAATTGGTGCAGACCACATACTCTCTAATATGATTGCTCTTCTGTGCACAATTATAGTCATGGTCCCTGCTTTGTTGTTTTTTTCTTTTTTTGGTGGGGGGAGGAAGAGGGAGGAGGGGGGGCGGGGGGGCTGAGAATGTTTAGCATAAAGGGCCTTAATCTTTCTACACTCCACCCTCATTACACAATAGCCCTGAAGAATTCAAACAAATATAAGGCAATATATAGTACAGTGTGGTTTACCTCAGGACTGAACAGTTGCAGCCTTAATTAAAGAAAACCTTGTAATGAGGACAGAGTGTACTGCTAGTATTCTTCAAAGGCACCTTTTACTTACATCAACAGGGACCAGAAGGCTCTTGCCAAGATGCTGGTTAAAAGAGAGGCACCAGGCTTCAGTGTAACCATTCATGTTAGGAACATACTTCTTTATTGTTTCATCATTCAGTCTCAGCCATACACCATCATCATTGTGGATCTATGGGAAACAAGCAACAAAAACGAGCCATGCCTTCCTGCAACTAATACATAGCTAGCAAGGACTAAAAGATTTCAGACCAGGCAGACAATGGTAACATTAGAGATAAGCTCTTTGCTATTATGGCAGGAGACATGGAAAGATAGGGAAGCGTGTTGGGGAATTTAAAGCAGCAAAGAATGCCAAAGCAGTATGAAGAATATGTTTTAAAAAGCTAAGTTGTGAAAGTCACTTGTACTAGGCAGTGAAAGTAAGAAGAAATACTAGAAAAATTCATTAAGAATTAACATCAGGTCTTGCCTCATAATTATCTCTCTCCACCTTTCACTTTTATGTTTCATCAGCACCACCTTGGCTTTTATAACTTCAGTTAAATATGAAGCTACATTATAAGGATGGTACATGCACAATTACTCACAATGTGATGATCTTTCAGAAATGTAAATGAAAGATTCATGAAAATACTTTCTACAACTTCAAAATTTTAATGTAGTGTTTAATATATAGATTAAATGTTAGAACAACCAATCTCTAGAGATACCATAGCAAAAGTTTAACATAATGAGCTTTTACTATTACTACTCCACTTCTTCAGACTGCAGTCTCAAAGTTTGTTGTAGGAGTCTTAAAAAAAGTAAATAATAAGTAAAATGACATCTTGAAAAACTAGACTGATGTAAAATACAAAAATGTAAATATTTGATGCACATTTGTTTAAATTACAGATAAGTCAACATCTATACATGAAAATTAGATAATTTATTTACATAGATTATTTACATCTTCACCCCCCCCCCTTTTTTTTTTTTTTTTCCAAATAGCAGTTTCTTATGAATTACCTCGTCAATAAAAGTGATGGCTCCATTCACTTTCACTATGCCTATTTGCTCACTCTGAAGGGAAGGGTGGCTACGGATACGAAGCCCTGCACTGTCCTTGGCCACAAATTTGCGAACCTAAGAAAGGCAAAGGCAGACAGTAAGGCAGAAAAAAATTGGAAGAGAATTCTCAAGAGTATACAGAAATAGGTTCAACAGATTCTGAAATGTTACAGTGATGAGATGGCAGTCTCAAGAGTTTGTTGCTAGTTTCCCATGGCTGCTGTATAAATTTTCTGTTTTTATTTATAATGGATAAAAAAAATCTTATAGCAAAACTATGCTCAACTAAAAATATCTATTATATGAACATAAGAACATCAGAAATTTCTATGAAATATCTTCACTTTTATTTTTTTTAACATTTCAATGTTAGTTTTTTTTTTTGTTTTTTTTTAACAGGTCCATAAACAGCAATAACTGTACAGCACATGATCACCATAGTTTCTATTTGGTGGAGCATCTCAACATTACAGCTTTGGTGAAATATTGCTTCTAATTGATATCTGTCAAAATTTGGCTAATGTTTCAAACATCAATCTGAAGCCAGTGGCTACCCCTCGTTGTATCTGTGCAGTAACCATCCAGTTGCTTATCCCTTCCTCATAGCAAGTTTACATCAGGCCTTCCTTATTGCTGTTTTGATTTGCAATAGTCCCTACTGCACCCAAATCTTCTTACTGCCATTCTTCTCCCTACCCCACTATCAGATTTCTGCCCTATGCTGGGTGAATTTAAACTCTTGAAGCTTAGTGGTTTAAGATATATATACATAGTCTAAGGAGTATGTGTTCTTCCTCACTCTTGCAATCTATATTTTAAAACTAAGTTTTCCAGCATCAACAAACTTTTCATGTAAAAACTGACAATACTGTAACAAAATCTTTACTGGCCCTTTGAATCATGTTGATAAGAAAAAAAGTATTCAAGCTACTGAAGCCTTCTGAAGTGCATTAATCCTCTTTTTTAAAATAAACTATATTAAGCTCCGAAAAGAATTTGTAATGCTTTTTACAAACACTTTCATTTGAAAAAATCCTTATAGAAAATACTAATAAATTAAATTAAAGCAAAATATTATCTTTACATCTTTTCAGTACATCTATTTACTTCAAGATACTATATTTAGCATTTTGTTCATATTAGCAATCCTCTCCCTTAAGGGATCTAAAGAAAGATCTCTCTTCCAGCAGGCAGCACAAAGGCCATGTCTACACTACTAGCTAAATCAGCACTGCTGCGCAGCAGTGTCAATTTGGCGAGTCTGGTGAAGACATGCTAAGTCAATGGGAGAGCGCTCTCCTGTTGATGTCTGTACTCCACCTCCCCAAGGGACCGAACCTATGTCAACAGGAGACACTCGGTGTAGACACTGCTGTAAGTTGACCTAAGCTGTATTTCTCTTACTACCACTGATCTTCATAAAATGCAGAGTGTTAATTCACTACTGACAGCATCCCCAACTTGTTGCCAAAGCTATGGGAACTAGGATTGCTGTATTAGCATCCAAAAAGTGAAGAAGTGCAACAATTCAAATGTGGAAGGGTAATATCTTGGAATTACAGATTTTAGTTCCAGGTAGACACAATCTATGATGGATTTAACACTATGGTTCAGAGATATGTAGATGACTGAGGAGAGGTTGTTTTCCCTGCAGCAGCCAATTTCAGGGTTTCTAACTGTAGTTAGAAGTAGATGAGGTTCAGAACTGTTGACAGACTAAAGCAACTACAATATACTACAGATTAGAAGGCTCCACTGATTCAGCAATGACTTCCTCTTTGCCCATGATGCCAGCCACAATGCTCTGTTAGTCTCCTTTTTCCCCCACTCTGCTCCCTATGTACTTGTCATAAACAGATAGTTAAGGGTTAATGCCTCTTTTACCTATAAAGGGTTAAGAAGCTCACCTAGCCTAGCTGACACCTGACCAGAGGAATCAATGGGGAAACAAGATGTTTCAAAAAGGAGGAGGGAAGTTTTCCTCTGTTGAGAGTTTCAGTTTCAGTCGGAGTGAAAGAAATCAAGGAACCAGCCTCTTATCAGAGTAGTAAGTTTTAGAAAGAGATAAATAGGTTTATGTTTATTTTCTTTTGTACTTGTCTTGGTGCAAATTAAGGGAATTATCAAATTGGGTATTCTTGTGTGTTGTAGATTTTTGCCCAGGGGAACATCCTCTGTGTTTGGAGTCTGTTGTCTGTGAGAGTAGCTAGTATGCTAAACTCTCCCAGAGGGTTTTCTTTTCTGGTGAACACAGATCCAACCCCCCCTGGATCTTAAAACAAGGAGAAATTAACCATCGCCCCTCCTTTCTCCCACCAACTCCTGGTGGATCCAGATCCAACCCACCTGGATCTAAAAACAAGGAAAAATCCATCAGTATTAAGAAAACCCTCTGAGAGAGTTTAGCATACTAGCTACTCTCACAAACAACAGATTCCAAACAGAGGATGTTCCCCTGGGCAAAAATCTACTACACACAAGAATACCCAATTTAATAATTCCCTTAATTTGCACCAAGACACGTACAAAAGAAAATAAACATAAACCTATTTATCCCTTTCTAAAACTTACTACTCTGATAAGAGGCTGGTTCCTTGATCTTTTTCACTCTGGCTTAAACTGGAACTCTCAAAGGAAAACTCCCCTCCTTCCTTTTGAAACATCTTGTTTCCCCATTGGTTCCTCTGGTCAGGTGTCAGCTAGGCTAGGTGAACTTCTTAACCCTTTACAGGTAAAAGAGGCATTAACCCTTAACTATCCATATAGAAAAGTACTAAATGTCCTCTATATCAACCCGTGGTCAAGCCACAGCTCTTCTCTTAATTTAAAAAGTTATTTCTGACCAGTCACTTCTTCCATGGAGCCCACAAGAAGTGAACCAAATAAAATATTCCAATAATCCCTTCTTCCCTCCATCCAAAAAATCCTCAAATTATTTCTTCCTTTGATTTACTGTGGTGTCTACTCTCTCATCTACTTACCTTATACTTCTTCTTCCGGTGCAGTACCAGAGTCGATGGGAGAGTGATCTGCGATTGATTTAGTGGGTCTTCAATAGACCCACTAAATCAACCCCTGCAGCATCAATACCTGGTTAAGTGTAGATATCCCCTGAGCTTCCAAATAGAGCCCACCATCTGT
Source organism: Chelonoidis abingdonii (assembly GCF_003597395.2). Taxonomy (NCBI): domain Eukaryota; kingdom Metazoa; phylum Chordata; order Testudines; family Testudinidae; genus Chelonoidis; species Chelonoidis abingdonii. The sequence goes on along the minus strand of NC_133769.1, from coordinate 291,059,536 downwards.
TTGTTTCCATTATATCATCTCCATTTTGTGTCTAGTACAGCGTCAGGTACATCGCCGATTCATTGAGTTTTGTTCCATATTGATTCCAAGCCATATCCTCAAGTATGACAGTTTTTGCTTCTTTTGTAAAAAGGTGTTAGAAATATTTTGATGTTTTGTCCAAAACAGCTCTAGGTTTCCTAAGCCAAAGAGGCTTATGTGCTCATGAAAAACAGATCTGGACTGCAAATCAATCCCTACCTACAAGTATGTTCTGATCATCAAGTTTAACTGTTCTCAAACTAATATCTGGACTATTTTTGGAGAACCATGGCCTCCTACTCAAGTATGTGACAACAAATATCAATATGTTTATATGACGTTTGGAAATAAATGAGTTTGGGGGCAAACAGCAGTTGAGGTGTCCACACCTGTCACAGTGTACCATCCACTGTCAGAGCCCTGCTATTACTCATTCTAGAAAAGTATTTTCCTGACTTTCTGTTTGGGGCTGATACAAAGAGGTCTACCACAGGTTTCTGAAGCAGGGAGGATATCCAGTAGAAGGTCTTATTGTTCAGGCTACAATTCCCCTTAACTTATGGGCTCCCTCTAAGTGTGACACAGTTAGCATAAGAAGTTTTTCTGCTAATGAGGAGAATTTCTTTGCTTCCAATATTAGAGACTGACTTCTTACTCCTCTTTTCTGGTATCCTACATGAGTGCACAATCATCAAAATATATGTTACTGTTCCAGTTTGGCTGCCCTCAGATGCAGTTAGTTACTGATACTGGTCTTCTCATGGTTGTGCCAAACATACTGAAGCAGGATCCACAGGTTGCATCTGTTCTTACAGATTCCCTTGATGGAATGTAGTGTGGAATTTGCCTATTCAATTACTCTGATTACCACAATCATAAAAAAGAGGTACTTGTTTTGAGTAACCATATGGTCCAGAATTGGATGAAATGGACACAACCTTCACTAATGAAGATTTAGAATAGAAATCTGGACCTTCCATTTTAAATACTAGAAAAGGAAAAATGAATTCAGAATCATGTTCTTTCACCCATGTTTCAACCTTTTTGGGGTTCAAGTACCTTTAGGATTAGTCATGTTGGCTAAGAAATTGGAAGATTTCATAGCTTTTCTGCAAAATATTTTATTTTAATCTTTTCTGATTCCAGTTCTTTACTGTTAATTAGACCAAGCAAGATTTCCACTGACAATGGAATGTTTTGTCCAAAATAAATTTCCAGGTTCCCTCAGTCCAAAAGGGTGATATGCTCACGAAAAACAAGTCTGGACTGTGAATCAATCCCTATACAGAAGGGATGCATCCCTATATAGATTAGTATGCTTTACTACTGTCAGCACTCTGTAATCACTCCTTTCCTTCTGCAACCTCTTGCAGTCTTTTTTGTAAGTTTTATTCCTTTCTTAAAAAACCCTTGACTCTGTCTAAATGAGAGAAGTGTCTCTCTTCAGCTGAAATGAAGTAATTAAATTCTCCCAGTGGAAGGGTCATGAAGACTGATAAAAGGGTCTGCATTTGCAACTAAAGACGTTTCATGCACTTGTTGAACGCTTGGCAAACCATTACTTTGGTCAGATTGCCTAATACCTTTAGAACCATAAAAAAGATGGAGAACACCCCAAAACAAAATGCTAAAATGAAGATGTATAAAGGCTTCTCTCTGTGGCACATAAAATGTGAGGAGGAGCACATACGTAAATTTCCGGGGCTGTCTTGGTGGCTTTCAATTCTGCAGAATCTGCCTCTCTGGATCCAAGATGAAGTCCAGAACAAGTTCTTTGGATATTAGTTTGAGCAACCATTTGTTAAAAATGATCCATGACAACAGCAAGGGTCATTCCCTACCCCATTGGATATCTAGAACAGTTGCTTTTTTCTGCTTACTCTTCTCTCTCTGAATTGCTTATCTCCAGTGCACTTCACAACATGGCAGATGCTGGAATTTCTTTAGCTAGACTGGTAGCTACATTTGCATTTGCAAGTATAACATTACACCAGAAATAATGTAATACTTAAGAGTTCATGGATGTGATGGCAGTGGTGGGTCCAGGCGCATGCCTGGGGCGGCAAGCCGCGGGGTGTGCGGGCCTTGCTGGTCCCTGCGAGGGCAGCAGTCAGGGAGCCTTTGGCGGTATGCCTGCGAGAGGTCCGCTGGTCCTGCAGATTTGGCGGCAGGTACACCGAATCCACGGGACCGGTGGACCTCCTGCAGGCAAGCCGCCAAAGGCAGCCTGCCTGCCGTGCTTGGGTCGGCAAAAAACCTAGAGCCGCCCTTGTGTGATGGGGAGGAAGATAAGGGGGATAGGGGGAAAGGAGGAGAGGAGCATGGTAGGCAGTTGAAATGACAGAGAAGACACTGAAGGAAGAAGGATAGAGAAGTAGCAAACAACCAATCAGCATAGGAGAAAGAACTTTTGTGTAAAAGCTGTAGAGCAGTCTGAGGACATCAGTGGATATAGGTTCCTGCTGAAACTGCTTCTGCAGATGCACTGGCTGGCTCACATCTCTAGCCAGTTCCAACCTGAAGTTCTCAGGAAGTTTTTCCTGAGCTCATAAGGTTGAGGTGTGTGTGCGCGCGTGCGCGTTTGCGCGTGTGTGAGAAGAGGTGTGTGTGGGGGGAAGGCGGCTACATTTCCAAATCTTATGTGAGCACATGTAGAGGGTTGGCCAGTAAGGGAAAGTTAAAAATTGCAGATAGGGTAAGTTTAAAAGTGGGGCTTGGGGAAGAAATAATTTAGAGGAGAAGGAATAGAGAAAATGTGAAAGGAGGTAGAGAACACAATTCAGGGAGAGGGAAACAGACAAATATAAGATTTTATTTCCAGTGACAGAGAAGAGAGGATTACTAAAAAATAAATGTAGAAGTCTCTCCAAATTCTTTCGTGTCTCATATAAATCATAGTGCTGAATAAAAAAAATTACCATTCCTTTGGTAAACTGTCTCAGTGCTGTGTAATGACAGGCGTGGAGTCAAACCACATGGAAGCCAGTTACTGTATGAATTTGCAATTTGGGGAAAAGAGGTTAACTAGAAACACATTGAAATTCCCCTCCTTTTTTTATGTGCGGGCATTCAGTACATAAAGGTGACCTGCAAATAATCTAGTTTAGAATTACCATTTTAACACACCAAAATGTACAAAGAATCCAAGTTATTTGGATTCTTAGTTCTCCAAACCTTGTTTGGTTGAGGTTCTGCTTTTGGTTTGACAAGCTGTGTTCCAGGTGGTATCATCCCTTTTGGAGGGTCTTTTACTTTTACTTCTAATCCAGCATCTGTAAATAAACAAGAGTTAAAAATGAAAAAGTTAAACAAAGAAAAAAAGACCATTTTAAGAGGACAGAGTTCCACAAGAGATTAATTATCCATCATTATTGGCATGGTTAGGTACTATACTATTAAATGTTATGTTGCTCAGTGAACATAAAATTACTACTGAAGGTACAATGCAGCATAGACTGCCTCAGGATATGAATACTTAGTGTGCTCAATTGGCTAAAATAAACCAGCTGAATTTTTTTTTTTTTTTTTAATTCCTTGGCTGAGAGGAAGGGCAAAAAAAGGGGGAATGGAGGGGCGAGGGGGGGTGGGAAGAGAAATGTTTCTCAGAACTAAAGTTAATAGACACAGTATATCTGGCAGGCCCACCCTCCAGATTGGTCTTCCCCATGTAGTTCTGAGATTAATTCAGCAGGGCCCACCTCCTTTCATAACGACCAGACCAGTGAAAGCCTACCAAAATAGGCTATCCTGAAGCTGTAGTAATATTAAAAACAAGTGTACTAAGACACTACAAATATAATTATCTACAAGCAAGGAAAGAGAATTTGCAATCTATCACAGGGTGACTAGCTCCTTTAAGTAGTAATAGGTCCAGACCCACTTATGATTCCCTCTGTTCTCCTCCCAGATGGGGAAAATCATCAGATACAGGACAGGCATGTCATGTGGCTAAATCAAGGTGGAGATAAGAGAGACGCTTCTAGAGACTGAGAGCCAGAGGGGGAGGAGAGAGGGCAGACAGCTTGGAAAGGAGAATATCTGTCTATCAGCACAGCCCCTGTAAGAAGGCTGTGGGCTGCTGAACCAAAAGGAGATTGGTTAAACAGGGCTGGAACCTGGCTACTGATGGGCTGGGGGAAGCTGGCCTTAAATCACAGTATAGGCCCCAAGAAAGATGTGGGACTCCTGAACCAAGGAGAAGAGACTTTGCCCAAGTCATAACACAGGCTCCCAAAAAGAAGAATAATTTGGAACTGAAGGGACAAATAATCTGTATTCTGAAAAAGACAAAATAAATAAGATCCCACAAAGAATATTTGAGTACTTAAGTATTCTGGCCTGTGAACAAGTTATTTCAAGAACCTCAGAAGCTGAGGGTGAGGTGCCTGCAGGACCACACCATGGCACAAGGTGTGCGCGCCATGGGATGGCACCAGGCCAGACAATCTGAATGAAATTCCATCTGTAGATTGGTAATTAAATTGGAGTAAGCTTGAAGGCCATGCTTTTAAGAATCTATTAATATGAGGATCTTCTGAGAGGAATTATCTGGGGTGTAGCCCAATGGAGAGCTCTCACAGACTCCTTGTGCAGAGGCCAGTCCCTAGACTACACTGCAGAAACTGGAGCAATTGGTAAATATCAGATTTCTGATGGTTAATCTCTTTATATTAGGTACTTATCTGGCTCACATTATGTCAGTACCCAGCCCGGGCAAGCTAATGATCCAACCAGCAAATTTGGTGATACATTCTGGTCATGTGCCACCCGAGGGATGTTGTGCATACACTAAGAAAAAGAAGATTGCTCTCAAGAATCTGAATGCATCACAACTTAGAATGTATTTATCCTCATCACCCCTGAGAGTTAGAGAAGTATTACTGTACCCATTATATAGATGGGCAGCTGAGGCACATTTTGACTAACTAAATTGCCCAAAATCACAGGAAAATCTACTGATTCCCAGGTACTTACTACCTTCTCCATATATCCTTTACATCTTAGTATTGACCTCTCTCATCAACAATCTGCCAAATTCAGTTTTGGATTGATTTAGATGCATTATAGGTCCTTGATTTATGAGAGTGGTTCTAAACCGGGGGCGTGTACCCCTGGGGATATGCAGAAGTCTTCTAGGGGGTACATCAACTCAGCTAGATATTTGCCCTTACCTTTACAACAGGCTACATAAAAAGCAGTGGCGAAGTCAGTGAAAACTAAAATTTCATACAATAAGTTGTTTTATACTGTTCTATATATGCTGAAATAAGAGTACAATATTTATAATATGTATTTATTTTATAATGATATGGTAAAAATGAGAAAGTAAGCATTTTTTCAGTAATAGTGTGTTGCAACACTTTTGTATTTTTATGTCTGATTTTGTAAGCCAGCAGTTTTTACGTGAGGTGAAACTTCGGGGTACACAAGTCAAATCATACTCCTGAAAGGGATACAGTAGTCTGGAAAGATTGGGAGCCACTGGTTTAGGACATCTGGGCTTTACCAGGACCCGTGTTCTTATTTTAATTAGATTTTAAAACTATGCCTTGCTGGTCAGCTTGGTACAGTTAGTATTATTGAAAACTGCTGAGATTTATTTATTTATTGCGATAATCTTGGTAGCAGTAGATTAAAGGAAACGGATACAGAAACAAAACATTATTCCTGGATTAGCATGTCCTGACTCAAGTGACCTGAATTCTGAGTTCCCAGAGTAGAATTTCTTACTCTTTGTCTAGAATATGACAGAGCGCTATCTGATATTTCCATGGCATACATTATCTCATCATATACATGCTCTTCTTGGTATACAGTAGCATTCCCAAGGGCACTGAAGACTGAGGACCCCAGGAAACTTCTTGTAAACTATGTTATCATGGATGATCTTAGTGGGCTGTTCCTGGACCTTGCCTTAATTAAAGAGAGAATACTTCTGGTCCAAAAGAGCGCTATCTGGGTCATCAGCACTTTCATGAAAACTCTGGAGATAGAGAAGAACACAAACTAAAGTACCTTGCATTGATACAACATCGTATTTAGATAGGCTTCATTCAGTCTACTGATATGAACTCCTTTAATCAAATTCGTTGCCACTATGTCATCCAGTGAGGCCATGTGAAACTTCACGTTTCACATGTTTATTAGGAATTTAAGAACAGAGCATTCTTGTGCTGTGGAACAACTTGGAGGACCAGGAGTCATTCTAATTACCTGCTATTGATTTACCTCCTTGTAGTTCTGATATATCTCCTTGTTCTCACGCCTGTCTCAAAGCAGAGAGAGAGACAGAGAAGCTTGCTAGGACTCTGGTGCCCAACTACCAGTCTGAGGTCTCCATTCTAGAAGAGGAGCAAGAGCCCATAGCTCCTTAGCGGGTCTTGTAATTTGTCTAGTTCTGCATGGCCTTGCCTGAGCTGGGATAGACACATAAGAACCTACGAAAGGTCACTTCTGCCTCTACCATATCCCTGTCTCCTTTTCTGCTTCAGAGAAGGAAAAGTAAAATATGAATAGCTTAGGAGGCCACTCTCTAGTTCTGCTGGTAGTGCTTTAGTCAAGTGAGGAAGAAGGAAGAACAGAAGTAGTGAGAGGAAAAAAAACTGAGTGGGGTAGAAAGGCTTGTGATCCCAAGATAAGCTAAAAAAGGGCAAAAAGCTCAGAGAAGCACTTTAAGCGGTTGTTTCTAATATGGAGGCACAACATTTTGGTGGGCTAGCAGTGACCCTGAAAGGTTCAACTGAGAATTCCTGTCTCTCCAAAGGCCCATACACTGTGAGGAACTGGCCACACATGCTTTGGCTTAAGAAAATAGTTGCTGACTGTACAAACTATTGCTAAAGTCTTCATTAGTGGGAGAGACACTGTTCTCAGAACTCACATAACCTGCATTTCTTTTAGTGTAACTGAGATTTTTTTTAAAAAAGATCAGTTTGGAATCTCAAATCAGCAGAAGAATCTCTTTAAACAGACACAAAAAATACCAATTACATTTTAAAAAGAGTTCATGTACATACTAAGTCTCCATGACTGTGCACATCTTCAATGAATCAATTTGCTTGATTCCCACTCTCAAATTCAAGCCTCTCCTCATTTTCATGGTTCTCCATAATATCATCCGTGTTTACATTTCTACACTTATCTTCTCCTACAACTCCTTCTCTCTTTCCTGCCTGTTTTCTTCCCCCAATCCCATTTCCACACTTATTTTTTGCTGTACTTTTGAGCCTGAAATAACATATTCACAATTATATACCAACCAACAACTCTCCCCCTAAACAGACTACTAAATTCACCTATTATGAGAAGTATTCAGGTTCTAATGGCTAAGGCTCTTTATTTTTTCCTTGAAAATGTGCCACTTCCCCAAAAAATTGAACAAAACATCAAGTTTAATAGGGCAGCGTGAAATTTTAGACACATTTTAATGAGCAGGATCCACCTAACAGTGCTTTATCAAGTTCTAGCAGTGTTTCAGTTCATACTTGTAGAAACAGGGCATTTCTAGTCTCATTTTAGTTTGTTGGGTCACTTTTTAAATCTCCAAGCATTAAAACACAACCAATTTTAATTAAAAAAAAACTTCTTTGAAGTTCTACAATAGATATTTCATTTAGTTGTACTAGGCTGTATAGATCTGATTTTCTAAATACTAATGTAGGAAGTACTGGAAGGTTATTTTACACTACTTTAAAGAGTTTTGCAATTGGTTGGCTGATAAAAACAACCATTCTGCTCCATGCAGTCAGGCAACTCCTAGGGACAACTCACTTTGGTGTTCTTCAAGCTCCATGCTTCTAGTACAGTGGCAAAAACCAGTCATATGCAAGATAAGCATTTACAATGATGTTTAATGGTTGCACAATATATTTCCTTCTTAATGTTGTACTTGATCTTTTGTGACAAATTTACATAGTCACATGCAGATCTCTTAAAAAAAATGTGCAGTTGAAATATTCTGCATGATCGAAAACACAAAAAAAACAAAGTTCAACCTGTGATTATATCAAGAGAAGAAATTCTGAAGACTGGCCCTGAGTCTGCCAGATGTTGCATCATAAATACCTACCAAATTAATTTACATAATTACTTAATAAATACCCCCCAAAGGTTCTTATACCAGTAGAAACATGACAATTTGCCATTTTTAACAGATACACTCCATACGTAATCCTAGACATATGAATATGAACGCAGCAGAGTTCACACTGGTGGTAACGAAAAAACTTGCAAGTTTTATCTAATATAGATATATTCCCTTCAAATTCTGTAGTATTCCCATGTAGACTCCCCTATGCTTTAGCTACAAGACATAACTAAATAAAAATTATAGTAGTGTTCAAGGTATCTAAGACAACTGGCAAGTACTTTTTAAGTACTACCAACAAGTATGTGTCCAGGTACATGAGAATTCAAAAGTTTTGAGTGGCATATTACTATATGTAAATGTTACCACCAAATAAATAAAAACTTTTTTTTAATCTTGTTGCATACCATTTTACAACCATAAGACAGGTTGCAGCAGACTCAAGACATTTCTTCTCACACACTACTAGTGACTACGTGTAGCTTTTACAATCACCTGGAATACTACAGGTAATGCAGCACATATATCCAGAGACAAATATTTTACTTCTATACTTCAGATATGGAAATATGCGAAATTCCCAGATAGACCAAAAAAAGTGGCTGTTTCTCATTTATGCTCCATGTACCATAACTCACACTGTCGTTCTCTAGAGCCAGTAAAGTAGCCAAGGGTTTGCAGGTCATGAAGGAAACCAAGCCATTCAGAAGTGGGGACAAAATTAAAAACTTCAACTATTTGAAAGGATTGAGACTTGCCCCCTCAACTTTCAAACAGAGGAAACAAGAGTATTTGTAAGGAGGGTTGAGACTCCTGGTTTCTTAAGATTTTTCCCTCTCCTACACTTCTGTTAGGTACTCCTCAAGCAGTGTAAACAATAAACCTTCCTTGCACACAAGACCACTAAGAGCAACATGAAAAAGAGGAAGAAAGAAAACAAGAAAACCAGGCCTTCTCTCCGAGAAAACAGTATTACTCTTAGCATTCAGATCTGTGGAATCAACCTCAAAGAACTCAGGAGCATAGCAGCTGACCACCTCCGGCACATTCACAATTACCCTCACATTTCTCAAGTGAGTGTCTGCGGGTTTTCATTGCACATGTGCAGCAAGAGAAACTGGTAAAAGTGAATTTCCTTTTCCCAAGTTTTTAGTTTTTCATGGCAGTCATTGTCATGTTTTCCATAAAATCAGGAATTTCAGTGAAAATATTAGTTTAACACAGGGTTACACTTCTCTTTTCTGTCTTGTTTGTTCCATGCATCTTCACTTGAGCTTCAGACTGTACGCCATTTGGCTCAGTGATCTGATTGGTACTGACCAATCTGATTGGTACTATCTAGTGCCCTGTACATTTACAACACTATATAAATGATTAAATTACCTACTAGGATCCAAACTCTGATTCTCTTCTCTTTTCCCCTGCAACAGTTAATCTCAAACACCTATAAGGAGTGTAGAAAAATCATTTGCTTTAAAAAGATTTGTGAGGTCATTAACTTTTGCAGTGAAAAAAGAATCCTGAGCGCTAGTTGTCTTCAGTAAAATCTACACAGATATTCTACTACTGAAACGAAAGCTTAACTTAAGAAAAACGATTTAAAGGTGAATTAAATTAGTATTTTATGAGAGTTCCATACAGTTGATTTAAGCTCCTTCTGAAGGTACACTTCTGTCAGTTATGTCTTTACTTTCAGCTTTTTGATGACAGTATGCAGCAATTGGGGGGGGGGGGGGTGGAAACTGGATAGAATGCTCTTGGATCCCCCAAAGCAGTGTGCTAATTTTCAGGGACACGTTACTTACACAAATCTTTGCACACCATTGTGGATACATACATGTTTAAGCACTTGTGGTTAGTATACAAGATTAATGAAAAATTAGATACCTATTTCAATACCATCTATAGTAACATGAATGGTGTAAAGACCAACAGCTCCCGGGGTCCAATTTGCACAGTAAGTACCATCATTATTGACTCGGATCAACATGTTTTCACTGGGTCTAGACAAAAACAAAATAGACATTGAAATAATTAACCAAATGTTAATATATTTAAAAGCTGCTGAAGCATTCTATTTAGAAGGCATTCTGCTGATTTATTTCTGCTTTTTCCCCTCCATATACTCCCAAACTACACTGCCTTTTGTGGTCTACCAGGGACATTTCTATGGAAACAGGATCTTTGATCCACAGGAATTCATCTACTCAAGCCACTTATGCTCTTCAAGTTGTTTATTATGAAATCATAACCTTCTACAGTAATTGAATGAGATATATTCAGAAAGTGAATTTAGGTGAGGAACGAGCAATTGACGCAAACTAAGTATAAAAGATTGATTTTATGGAAGCATCCCAGTAATTTTAAAGAAAAACGTGCTAGATTTTCACTGTTTTCCCCCACACAGAATATTTTTCAGAGTGTTGAAGTCTGAACAGTTCTTTAAACAGAAATTACAATAACTCTACTGTAATAAGCCTATTCACATAAAGCTCTGATATTAACATGATTTTTAAAAAATTGGTATAATATTTACTTTTAATCCCAGTCAATATGTAATTGTCTGCAAGACAGTTTTTTTACCTTTTAGGTGTTGGTGAGGCAAAGCGTAATTCTTCAAATGAATAATTTTCATATACCTAAAAAGCAGAGAATTAAAAAAAAATGTTCAGCTAAAACAAAATCAAAACTCAGTCAATGCTATTATACTACTACTGTAAACATTTTAAAATAAAAACAAAATAATTTCTCAAAACATGTTACTCTAATTGCTCACATAATATAAGTGTGGAATAAGGAACCAGAAACAGATACAAAGTGTACACAAAGTTACACATTTTTAAAGTGACCTTTTTAGGTGAGAAAGGTAATTATTGATCATGAAAGGTGCTGATTAATAGCACTTGGGGCAGGGAGGGAAGAATAAAAGCATGCCCAGTTTCCACAATTTTGAAGGGACCACTCTCAAGTGGTAAGAAGGTAGCTAATCCTCTATCCTCAATCCATTCTTGATTCTCCTACTAAATCTGCCAGCAAGGGTTTGAATGAGCTGCATTTATATGAGGTGGACACCCGTCAACTGTGATCTGGAATGTGTATGAAGGCTCATTTCTTCTCTGGAAGAGTGAGAGCTAGGATAAAACACAAGTAGGTGAATCTCTTGGTTGACATCAAATTCTGAGGAAACCTTAGGAAGAAAGCAAGACTGTGGATATAGTGTCACTTTGTCATGCTAGAATACTAGGCACAGAGGGTCAGCCATCAAGGCTTCCAGTTCCCTCACTCAGTCCTACATCTTGTTCAGCCAATCACAGAGACGAACAAGTTTGTTTACATTTACGGGAGACAATGCTGCCTGCTTCTTATTTACAATATCACCTGAAAATGAGAATGAGTGTTTGCTTGGCACTTTTGTAGCCAGTGTTGCAAGGTATTTACATGCAAGATATGCTAAACATTCGTAAACCTCTTCGTGCTTTGGCCATCATTCCAGAGGCCATGCTTCCATGCTGATGATGGGTTCTGCTCAATAACAATCCAAAGCAGTGTGGACTGATGCATGTTCATTTTCATCATTTGAGTCAGATGCCACCAACGGAAGGTTGATTTTCTTCTTTGTTGGTTTGCGTTCTTAAGTTTCTGCATTGGAGTGTTGCTCTTTTAAGATTTCTGACAGCGTGTTCCATACTTTGTCCCTTTCAGATTTTGGAGGGCCCTTCAGATTCTTAAACCTTGGGTCGAGTGCTGTAGCTATCTTTAGAAATCTCACATTGGTACCTTCTTTGCGTTTTGTTAATTCTGCAGTGAGCGTTCTTAAATTGAACAATATGCTGGGTCATCATTCGAGACTGCCATAACATGAAACATATGACAGAATGTGGGTAAAACCACAGAGCAGGAGACATACAATTCTCCCCCAAGGAGTTCAGTCTCAAATAATTAACACATTTTTTTAATGAGCATCATCAGCATGTCCTCTGGAATGGTGGCCAAAGTCTGAAGGGGAATACAAATGTTCAACATAACTGCCATGTAAATATCTTGCAAGGCCGGCTACAAAAGTGCATTTTGAATGCCTGTTCTCACTTTCAGGTGACATTGTAAATAGGAAGCAGGCAGTATTATCTTCCATAAATGTAGACAAATTTGTTTGTCTTAGTGATTGGCTGAACAAGAACTAGGATTGAGTGGATTTGAAGGGTCAAAAGTTTTACACGGTTTTGTTTTTGAGTGCAGTTATGTAAATAAAAAAAATCTACATTTGTAAGTTGAACTTTCACGATAGAGATTGAACTATAGTACTTGTATGAGGTGAACAGAAAAATACTATTTATCTTTTTACAGTGCAAATATTTGTAATAAAAATGATAATATAAAACAAGCACTGTTCACTTTGTATTCTGTGTTATAACTGAAATCAACATATATGAAAATTTAGAAAAACATCTAAAATATAATAAATTTCAATTGGTATTTTATTATTAACGGTGCAATTAAAACTGTGATTAATTGCAATTAATTTTTTTAAATCAAGTTAATTTGTTTTGAGTTAATCGCTTGAGTTAGCTGCGATTGACAGCCCTACTAACAACCCAAGCATAAGACATGAGACAACAAGGTGAATACGTGCAGGCAGGCGAGCACCAGGAAACAGTGAGAGAATACTGGTCAGCATGACAGGCAATGGCGTTAACTCACCAGCTGTCTAACCACTGTCAATTTTTTTATAGGTATCATGGCAAAGAAGAGTTTTATGGAGGGATTTGAAGGAGAACAGATAGTTAGCTTTGCAGATGTTTATGGAAAGCTCCTCCCAAGTGTGAGGGCTGTATGGGAAAAAACAAAAAGGCGCTTATTTGAAAATTTAACAAGTGGATGATGTAGGCTGGCATCATAAGCCAACTGGAGACAGGAGTTGACATTCTGATAGCATGTGAGAGATGATAGTTAGGGTGGAGACAGGGCATGAAATGGCTGGAAAGTGAAGATAAGTAGCTATGCTGGAAGTTTCCATGAAAAACCCTAGAATCTGAGACTTCCTGATCTCTTTATGCCTGAGGAATTTGACGAGGAATTACATAAATTATGTGAAGTAGCAGGATGACAGCTCCTCTAGCCAATGCCAAGAATACTGTCCAGTGCCATGTTTCCTCCTCCTTTTCAGGAAAGCCAAAAGAGGGTCCTGACGTCTAAGAGTGATGTTGGTAAACGAGGTGCCAGCTCTGGCCAAGTCTGTAGGCATCAACTGAGCACTGACAAATTTATAGTTGGAAAGCACACCCCGGCTCACTTATGTCAATATCATTCAAGACAGATGTTAGACTTCTAAGGAGATGTTTAGACCAGTGGTTCTCAGCCTATAACCATTGTGGGCCACATATGCAGCTCTCTGTGTGTTGTGTGGGCAGCATCCATACAATATCTATCTATCTATCTATATCTATATCTATATATATATATATATAAAAAATTCCCCTCTCACCCCTATGGGTGGTATGTGTCTTCCTCAACCTCGGGTCCTCTACCAGAGGCCTGGGAGTTTGAGGGTTCTGCGCAGTATCTTAGCTGTTCCTAGCACGTCCTCATGACTCTTCTGGACAGGAGAGTCTGATGTTTGTCTCTGGGATCTCTGTGGAGCCACTCACCCAGCTTAAGGAGTCACAGTCCCGAGTGCTCCTACCACACGGACACTTTGGCCTTCAGCTTTCCAAAACATCCTGCTCTGTTCTCTTTCAGGCCCTGGTACTTTCAGCTCTCATATGCTCTTCTCTGATGTTGCTGTCAATTGCATGCTGTCTCTAGTCACACCTGTGTTTTGCTCCTTCTTTTACAAGATGTCTGGTTGATGGCCAGTTACCTGCCTGTCCCGTCTGGATCTGGAAGTCCCACAGAATCTTAGCCCTGCTATTCTCCTCACAACTTTTGTGGAATCTCCATCTGGTCTTGGGGAGGGTCTAGCCCAACGCTGTGCAGATGTTCCCTGTAACACAATGCCAGCCACTTGGTTGTGCCGTTCAGCATATGCTATTCTGCCTGCATCTATCCTGCACTGTGTTGGACTGTCTCGAGGCTCTCTGACAGTCTGCACCTTGGGTCCTCTCTAGTGTGGTAGATCTGCTTCAAATGGATCTGGTGCTCAGTGCCTGTCCTGTGCTGCTATGATCAGTGCCTCACTGCTGTCTTTTTAGTCCAGCCCTTTCAGCCTGGTTAGGATTTCCCAATGTCAGCCACTAGCTATCTGTCATGGTACATCCATGCAGGGTCTTGTCTTGCATGGTAACTTCTCTGCTTGGTCTTCTCCATGTCTGCTGCTGCCTCAGGCATTCTCTCAGCACCTCATCTTTGGGGGCCATCTTACTGATGTACTCTAGAAGTTCCGGTTTCACCAGAACAGTGGCTTGAACGCTCACCAAGCCCCGTCCGTTCTTTCGGCTGGTATACAGTCCGGGTGTGGACTTGGGGTGGAACCTCAGCATTGTGAGAGCTTCTGGTCTTCACACGGCAGCCTCCATTCTCCTTTGGCCAGCTCACTATACCGCAGGTATCTGATGACCGGGCGTATTGTTGATGGAGTGGATCTTGTTCTTCCACTGAGCTGGCTCTTCAGGACTGTCTTATCTTTGGTGAACTTGGATGTTGCTGTCTTCCTTGCTCTCCATCGTGGTTTCATGGACTGTGGGACGCCAAGGTACTTGTAGCTGGTCTGTACGTCTGCTATGTGGCCGTGGTATGTTCACCCCGTCAGTCTTGACTACCTCCTCTCTTCACTACCATCGGACACACTTCCAGTCCGAATGACATCCCGATATCTCACTATAGATCCAGTCAGGTGGATTAGCGAGTCGTGTCCGTTCATCTTAGCATACAGCTTGATGTCACATGTAGAGAAGGTGGCTGATGGTAGTCCACCTCCTGAACTGTACCGTATCCATCTTGTGATTATCTGGCTGAGGGGTTTAAGCCTATGCAGAACAGCAGCGGGGACAGTGCATCACCTTGGTATATGCGCACTTGATGGCCACTTGGCAAGCTGCTTGAATTGACTTCTAGTGTTGTTTCCATAGTCCATTGAGTTCTTGAGGAAGGTCCTTAGTGTCCTGTTGACTTTGTATAGCGCCAGACATTCACAGATCCACATGTGCAGCATTGAGTCGTAGACTTTCCTGTAGTCAATTCCAGGTGTGCTCAGATTGGTCTGTCTAGACCTTGAGTCTTGGGTGACTGCTCATCTTAGCAATTGT
Organism: Chelonoidis abingdonii; assembly: GCF_003597395.2. Taxonomy (NCBI): domain Eukaryota; kingdom Metazoa; phylum Chordata; order Testudines; family Testudinidae; genus Chelonoidis; species Chelonoidis abingdonii. Next base: position 291,044,188 of record NC_133769.1, on the reverse strand, counting down.
GTTTTGAGCCTCTGGTGTTGTTCCAATGCCTCTGAGCTGTGCTCATGTACTGGCCCATATGGTCCTGTAGTTGGCGGCTATGATGCCTGATAGGACTTTCCATGTTTGGGGAGGCAGGTTATTGGCCGGTAGTTTGGACGTTCTGTTCCCTTGCAGGGTTTTTCACTGTCCTTCCTTGTGTTAGCCAGTTTGGGTGGGAGCCTGCTGCTAGCAGCTGGTTCATCTGTGCTGCTAGGCGTTCATGCACTGCTGTTAGTTTCTTTAGCCAGTAGGTGACGGATCAAAGCGAAAGCATTTGCCAAGAATGTTTTCTTTAATCAAGAACGAAAGTCGGAGGTTCGAAGACGATCAGATGTGTGTGTGTGTGTGTGTATACACACACACACACAACCTGTATGGCCCTGAGCATATCACATGGGCCGCCCCTGTGTGCTGACTGGGCCACAACTAGTACACGGGCCACAAGTTGGCAACCACTGGTTCAGACTATAAAATGCTCGTAAACTGCTGTATGTATTAGTTTACTTGTAACGTCTGTATTCCATGCTACAAAGTAAAATATAATTTTGTTTTATAATTGTAAAAATGCCTGTTCTGAATTTGTGAACTCAGATGGGAAGCATCTTCCCCCGCTCATCCAGGAGAACTATCGAAATAAAGTGGGCCATTGTAAGACAAAAGCTTTGTTGACTGCCCTGTCCACCCATTGAAAGCGCATGCAAAAGGGCCTTGTCCCATTGGTTTGAATATTGGAAGAGGGAAATAAAGATAGTTGACATGAAAGCTTTTAATCTCTTTGCTGTTGGACTCTCATAAGGGTAGAACTAAGAAACAAAAAGCAGAGATCTGCAATGTCAACCTTAGCCCTGAAAAGACATTCAATGCTGACTGATTACTACATCTCTGTCACCTTTTGGAACCATATGCTGAACTCATTTGTGCATATATATTGCCTGCCTTAATCTGTAAATAACTCATTTCTTCTTTCTAGTTAATAATCCTCAATTAGTTTACCATACGGTTGGCTACAAGAGTTGTCTTTGGTGTCAAATCTAAGCTATCAATTGATCGGGGTTCTTAGGACTGAGAGCAACCTGAATATTTTGTGACTTTTGGGGTGACCATTTATCTCTATGACCAGCTTGCCTGCGTGGCAAAACAGACTGAAGTGCCCAAGGGGACTGCCCATGACTCTATGGAAAAATCTGTTATAGTGATCCAGAGTTCATATTTGTTTCTGACTTGGTGAAATTTAATTAAACAATATACTACCAGTTCTGGGTGCCTGTCCTGTTTTTGACAGTCTGGAATAGGCACTCTCAGTCATAAACCACTCCAGACAGCATGACGCTAAAAATAAGATGTCCCTGATTGAACTGAAAGACTGAAGCAAAGGAACCTCTAAACCAGTGCTGGAAGCAGTGCCCATTGGCCTGGAGCAGTGTACCATGGCCAGTGGGAGCCGCGATCAGCCGTACCTGTGGACGTGGCAGGTAAACAAACCAGCCTGGCCCGATGGGGCTTTCCCTACACAACCGGCGTCCCAAGTTTGGGAAACACTGATCTAAACTGATGACATTCTAAAAATATTGCTCTTTAAGTTCCACCATTGCCAAGAAACTCTTGAAATGCATGGGAGGGTTTTTTTGTTTGTCTGAAAGAATGTCCTGAAAACTGAAGCTGACTTCTGCTCCACAGAATTCAGACACTTAGCAGGTAAGCTAAGAATGTAGGTATGACTAGAAATATACATGTCCCATTTTCAAGATGATGAATCTGAAAGATGAGGTGGCTTCAAGGCTTCTTACGAAAGGAAAACCTTCATACAGATCTCTGACCTTATGAGCTTTAGACATAAAGGCCACAAATACAGTCCATCTTATTGAGGAGTGTCTTCCTTCAAGAATGCAGCAGCATTGAGCACTTTAGACTAGAGAGGGGTGGGAAACTGTTTTCTGTCTCATCAATATCTTCAAGCTGAAATTTTGTCCTATTTTAATGGCAAAATCTTGTAAAAAAATTTACAAACTGAAAAACTGATTTTTTGGGGTGGGGAGGGGTCAAGTGAAAAGGGTTTTTTTGGATTTTTACCTTTTCTTCCTTTCTTCCCCAGTCTAATCAGCTCAAATTTCTAAATGGAAAGTTCTTTCAAACAAACAAACAAAACAAAAAAAGAACATTTTCCATTTAGAAAATGTCAAAACAAAAATGTTTAGGTCATTTCAAAGCTTTTTTCTTGACTTTGAGCTAGGAAACCGGTCAAATTCAACCCTGTTTCTTGAACCCTTTTGGTTTAAACAAATTCACATTTTTTGATGACAAGTGATTTGTCAAAATATTCCTGACCAGCTCTACTTTGGTTCACAGCAGACAACTTAATGTCACTCCACAACATTTTTAAAATCATTTTGATTTTTCTAAAAAATCAAAAATCTCTAGAAAGAGCAATTATATGTGATTACATAAATTCAGATACCCCAATATAGAAAGAGAGGTATAATGAATAAAATGAGATTTGAAGATCTTTGTATTCACTTGTATATAGTCTCTTTCTTTTCCTCATGGAGAACAGAATAACTGTCATTGCTGAAATGACAGTAATTTACCTCCATCATTGTAATAGCAATGTAGCGAGCTTCTTTCACTATCATAGGTTCATATGAAGCATCAAGTTTTGGTGAAGGGTGTCCGCCAAAAGTCATATCAGTGCCAGAGGAAGTGGGTGCTGCAGGACTGCCTGGTATCCGTTGGAGCTTTTTCAGTTGTTCTTGTTGCAAAGATGTTTTTTTCTGCGAAACAGGAATAGCCTTGACTTCCACCTGCCAAAATGCAATAAGAGGTGAAAAGGTGATTAACATTTTTTTGGTCCCTCATTTCCATTTTCATATTATTTTTAAACTACTTACAATCTCACCCCTACTTTCCCACTACCACTTTCCCGAAATGCCTTTATTTCCTCCTCTACAAACTTTACTCTTCCACTCTATTAATGGTTGGAGCAACCTGTTCAGCAACCTCATTTGGGTCTAAAAAGCCTCTCACCCCAACAGGATCTCAGCCCTACCTCATCCCACTCCACGTATCTGAATTTCTGACAAGTACTATTTGCTATGCAACTTTCAGATGAAGAGTAGACAAATAATCTGGAAGATGAGTTGATTTTTTAGTATTTAAGCTCTAAAATGATTGAGTCCAGCCCAGAACTGATTATAGTGCAATTAATCAGAACTTGAATCTATTAAATGGGAGTTTGGCTTGAACGGGGAGTGCTGAATAAATGAATACCCATGGACACCTGCAGTCAAGTTAATTTAAAAATCACTGATTTTAATACACTCAGTAAGGAAATCACAATGAAATTAAAAATCCAGAAATTACTTTTGCAGCAGGGATCAACATTTCCTTATCACTGGTCTAGGACCACTGCTTTCAGACAAGTTTCCTAAAGTGTTTTTAAGACTCACTTCCAGGAGTCTACAACCACAAACTATAGATTGATTTGACAGATATAGACTTTCAACTGTGCCATCAAGTTATGCACATGGCTAATCTGAATCTCATGTGGTCTTACTGTTATGGCCTTACCTTCCGATCATCCATCTCTCTTTATTTTATGATACCCTCACTTGCCATATCACATATAAGTTTAGATTGTAAACTCTTCAGTAAAGACCCATGTATTTCTATTCCTTTCTGAGCCATGTCGTTTCTGTTCTGTACCTAGAACACTTTGGAGTTCAGTAAATAAAAGTCCTGAAAACATTTGTACTAGTCCAAAGTGATACTGGGACATTAAAATGTTGATGAAACCTGACAAATTATTTTTATTTTTTTTTGGTTAATTTTGAATTTCTCTGAATAAATTCTATTACACTTAATTAAAGGCTAATATTTGAACAATTTCTCTAGCTCCCTTTCACAGGAATTCTGGGAAGAAACTGGGTTCCAACTGGTGCTCTCACAAGTAGTTTTGTATGCCAGGATTTATAGGCACTGCAAAGGCCAATTATTAATTGGATGGTGGGAAAAATAAAAAAACTAATAGTGCCAGCCAGGTACTTTCTCCACCTAATTTAACTGAGTGACTATAGGTTCTCTGAATATGGGATCCTCTATTTAAAGTATGGGTCTAGTCTCAAAAGCAAGTCTAAAAATGGCATGCTCATATCTTGCTGATTTTATATCACATGTATTCACTTTACATGTAAAATCCTGTTTTAAGAACATAAATATATAACAATGACAATCATCAAGTGATCAGTCCCATCTTCCAGTCTCAGCTTCTAGCAGTTAGAGGCTAAAGGATACCTGCATCCCTGACCATCTTGGCTAATAGCTATTGATGGACCTATCCTCTATGAATTTATCTCATTCTTTTTTAATCCAGTTATAGTTTTGGCCTTCACAAAATCCGTGGCAACGAGTCTCACAGGTTGAATGTGTATTATGTTAAGAAGTATTAATTTCATTTGGTGACGCCTAGTTCTTGTGTTATGTAGAGGGGTAAATAACACTTCCATAATCACTTTCTCCACATCAGCCATGATTTTACATCTCTCTTCCAAACTGAGCAGTCAGTCTTTTTAATCTCTCCTCAGACGTAAACTGGTCCATACCCTTAATCATTTTTGTTGTTCTTCTCTGTACCTTTTCCATTTCTAACGTATCTTCTTTGTGATGGGGAGACCAGAGCTGCACACCAGTATTCAAGATATGGTCATTCCATGATTTATATACTGGCATTATGATACTTAGTGTCATAATATCTATCCCTTTCCTAATGGTTTCTAGCATTTTGCCAGCTTTTTAGACTGTCACTGCACACTGAGTGGATATTTTCAGAAAACTACCCACAGTGACTCCGAGATCTTTTTCTTGAATGGTAACAGCTAATTTAGACACAACCATTTTGTATGTATAATTGGGATTATGTTTTCCAATGTGTGTTACACTTTGCATTTATCAACATTGAATTTCATCTGCCATTTTGTTGGCCAGTTTTGAGAGATCTCTTTGCGACACTTTGCAGGCAGCTTTGGACTTGCCTATTTTGAGTAATTTGTCCCTTTTTCCAAATCATGCATGAGTATGTTGATCATCCCTGGTCCCCGTACAGATCCTTTGGAACACTGCTATCTACCTCCCATTCTGAAAACTGATCATTTATTCTTACCTGTTGTTTCCTGTCTTTTGAAGGAACTTCCCTCTTATCCTATAATTGCACATTTTGCTTAAGAGCCTTTGGTGAGGGACCTTGTCAAAGGCTAACTTCCTAACTTTCCTAACTTGCATGCTGAAAGTTGGTTCTTTTCTTCTCACACATCACCACCAATAATAAAGATCATGCAGGCCAAATTAGGTCCTTAGCATACCTGCATAAATCCATTATAGACTAGAATGATTTAATCTGGAGAAAATGGGGTTGAGCAAGTGCAAATAACAGCATAATCGAGATAGAGTGGTGTTGCACAGATGTAAGAAAGTGCCACAAAGTGTACCCAAATTTCAGAATGCCACTTTCTGCACTTGTCATAAACAGATAAGAAAAGTTAATAGCACAGAAGTACTTTATATCTCTTTGACTGTAAACGGTTAACAAGTTCAGTAAGCCTGGCTGTCACCTGACTAGAGAACCAATCAGGAGACAGGATACTTTCAAATCGTGAGGGAGGGAAGTTTCTGTGTGTGCTGTTAGTTTTGGTTGTTGTTCACTCTGGGGGCTCAGAGGGACCAGACGTGCAACCAGGTTTCTCTCCAATCTCCCTGATACAGGCTCTTATAAGTTCAAAATAGCGAGTACTAGATAGATAAAGCGAGTTAGGCTTATGTTTGTTTTCTTTATTTGCAAATGTGCATTTGGCTGGAAGGAGTTTTAATTGTGCATTTGGCTGGAAGGAGTTCAAATTTGTATTTGGCTGGAAGGATTTTAATTTGTACTTGTATACTTAGGCTGGGAGGGTATTCCCAGTGTCTATAGCTGAAAAACCCTGTACCTAATCCATCTTAAATTTACAAAGATAATTTTTACTGTTTTTCTCTCTTTAATTAAAAGCTTTTCTTGTTTAAGAACCTGATTGTTTTTTTATTCTGGTGAGACCCCAGGGGACTGGGTCTGGATTCACCAGGGAATTGGTGGGGAGAAAGGAGGGAAGGGGGAGAGAGAGGCTAATTTCTCTCTGTGTCAGGATTACTGTCTCTCTCAGGGAGAGAGAGAAGGAGGGGGGAAGGTGCATTTTCCTCTCTGTTTTGTGATTCAAGGAGTTTGAATCACAGCAATCTTCCAGGGTAACCCAGGGAGGGGAAGTCTGGGAGAGGCAACGGTGGGGGAAAGGGTTTACTTTCCTTGTGTTAAGATCCAGAGGGTCTGGGTCTTGGGGGTCCCCAGGCAAGGTTTGGGGGGACCACAGTGTACCAGGCACTGGAATTCCTGGTTGGTGGCAGCGCTACAAGTTCTAAGCTGGTAATTAGCTTAGAGGAATTCATGCTGGTACCCCATCTTTTGAACGCTAAGGATCAGAGTGGGGAATTGTACCATGACAGCACTAATCAAGTATTGTGTGTGTGATGTCAACCAGAAATGCTGACAAATTTACTGCAGGATGAAAACAGCCAAGACTATTCCAGTTCATACACAATTACCTTCATACTGGGAACGTGAACGATATCTCCATACTGGTCTTTTGTTTGCACGGTAATAACAGTTGGCCAACCACATCGTATATCATCCTTGTTTAGAATTAAAGATGTCTTCTGAGGATCAGCATATGAATCTGGCTGAAGCCATCTAGAACAGAGTAAAGTTAAAAAACATTTAACATAACATTAGAATATTTTGTACTACCTTATAATCATAATAAAGAAACACAAAGACATAACAAAAAGCCTTACAGTCAGACTTGTTAAGGAGCAAAAATAGAGTAAAGTCTGAAGGAATTAAATACTTTTCATAATGACCATATTAATAAAAACCCAAGGGCCAAGTTAACAAGGCCTTTTTTAATATACAGATACTAATAAATGACATAGTTATAAAAATGTATTACTACACGATAAGCAAGAGGGCTGAAACATGTAGTTTTCAAATTCTAGTACATAATTAAAACCATGATCCTAAGCAAAACAATGCCTAGAAATGGTTTAAGTTCTATATTTTATTACAGTGGTTAAAAATGAAAATAATGCAATAATAGGCTCGTTCATATAGCACACAAATCACCTTGCAAGCCGTCCACCACTAGACCCTGGTACACAGACTATGAAATCATCCAAAAATGACTGTTCGTTGCTTTGCATCTGAAGTGGAAGGTTTCCTTCAAGAGCTTCTAAGATGGTTGGTGAGTGCGACAGTGCCAAACCTTTTCCAAGAATGCCTGAGTGAGATTTACACACCTGTTTAAAAAAAACAAACAAACAAGTATTTCCAGCTAAACAAATCTCTTACATGTTGATGTTTTCCATTATGTGACAACACTGGTAAAAAACAGATTTTTGGGGCAGCATTCCACTTCACCTGGAAAGCAGGACACCATTGCCATACTCTCAGTGACAGTAGAGTGATCATGGAAAACTTCTTCTCCTTTGTATAAAAGGAGGAAGGCCTTTTCCTAACAGAAAAGAGGGGCTGCAGCAGTGCCAGTGCGGACCCAGGGCTTGCAGCAGAGTCAGTCACCAGGCAACCTAACTAGTACAGCTGGTCTGCAGTAGGGCTGTCTAATTGGCTACATCGCCTGACAGGCTGGTTGAGTCAGAAGACTGACTCAAACCCAGAAGTAGCAGTAGTTCAGTGATTGCTCACAGCATTTACCCATGGCTGTGACGGGTCCTGTGCCTACTTATTCCCAGCCGGGGACCCAGCCCTGCTCCTACCTTGCCTCACTGCAAGTAACCCAGTTCTGACCCTGGGCTCTAGTTCTTGGCTCCTGACTCCAGCTCCAACCCTTGGCTCTAGAACCGGGCAACTGACTCTAGATCTGATCCTGGGCTCCAATTCCTGGCTACTGTTTGCTGCTCTAGCCACTAGACCTTATTCTTGCTCTAAGCGCTGGGCACAACTGCCCATGGGCTTGTTACTGACACCTCCTCTGATATCTTCTGTTTTATAAGGGAAATCTTGATGCTTTGTGTCATCTCACAAAAGATAAATCCATTTCAGGGTCTGGGGGAGGAGTGCTGAGAGATAAAAAAAAAAAAAAAGGTAGATTTGACTCTCCTGGTAGAAGAGTCCTCTTCACTTCCAGGAGAATATTGCAAGTAGCTCTTCTACTTGCATCAGTAAAAATGTCTCAAAACAAATTAAGTAAGGGGCTGGAGATACAGCCAATTGAGAAGAATCCATCTTAAGGAACTTATTTTTGATGGGGTACAATATAAAAGATCCCTTCTAGGGGGAGAAGAGAAGCTGGATAGGCCAGGGAATTGCCTGGATCCAATGTCTCACCTCAGAAAGTGGCTCACCTCCTCCCATCTGAACTCCTTGTCCTTTAACTGCTCTCTTCCCTCCTCCCATGTGGGGTGGGGAGAAAGAGGAGAGTCTGAAGAGTGGCAAGAGTACCCAATTCACCTATACTCTCCTTAGTGCTAGTGACTAAGTGAGGAAGGAGATCAGAGCAGTGGAGTGCCAGAGTACTGTTGCACATCATTCACCAGCAGTGTGCTAATACAGGCTCCCTCTGTCCTGCTTTAGTGGCCCATTCAAGGGAGGACTGAAAAAATAAATGCTGCAGCCAAGGGCACAGTGTCATGATCCTGAGGGTCATCATGATCCAAACCTCCATCCAACTGCTTACGGGAATCAGCTAGAACTGGAACTCCCTGAAGCCCAGCTCAGATAGAAGGCTCCAACCCTGGGCCCCAACTGGTGAAACACGGGAGCTCCTGAATGGCTGGCTCATCCTACTTAAGTTGGAAGGAGGAAGTAGTCATTCATATAACTAGGCTCCATCCTGCTTTGGAATGCTCACCCAGTGCTACCCACAACTGTCTCCTAACCCTGACCTCCTGGTTTCCTGATTCAACATGATTCTTGGTATCTGATTCTTGCTTCCTGACCTCCTCATTTTGAACCCCAGCTTGCATAAGCACCTGGCCTCTGGTCCTAGGCTTGGCCATCTACACCCCAGAACTGAAAGGCACAGCTTGTTGTTCCTGAACAGGTTTTTCTCTTCTAGATTTTCCCCTATTTTACCAACCTGGTAGCTGAGGCAGATTCAAGGCCCCCTAAATGGTGTTAAACTATGGCACTAGCTACTTCACTGTAAACTTGGAAGCAACAGGGGCATCTGTCTTCAAAAAACTCAGAAGGGAGGGAGATGATAATTTATCCTGACTTGCCATTGGCTGTTAGCTACACAGAAGGTAAGCACACAACTCAGCCACCTGTATGAGTTACAGTCACACCAACAATACTCAAAGAAAAATAACAATTTTATAACATCAAAAATACTATATTTAATAAAACATATAAATAAGCCACAGCTCCATTCTGTAATATTTATGTTTGAATATATGTTCTGAGACTCTTTACTATAATGAGAGTTTAATGTAAATATTAAACAGATCATAAACAGTTCCATAAAATCCTTTTAGCTTTCTTCTAAATACTATCACACAAGTACTAGGATGCCCTCCTTTTGTCCATATTCTCATATTCACTCCTCCCCCGGTTTAGGAAAACATTCTAATCAATGAGAGCACCCAACAAGATAATTTACTTCCATATAATATGACCGTTTAAATCAATTGGTAATAAATACTGCTTCTTTTTATGAAAATGAGACCCCAGTTCTAACAAGTAAATAGATGCATGGCTCCATGTAAGACACTATGGTCATGTCTATATTGCAATTAAACGCCCATGGCTGGCTTGTGTCAGTGGACTTGGACTCACAAGGTTTAGGCTATAGGGCTGCTTAATTGCGGTGTACACATTCAGGCTCAGGCTACAGCCCAGGTTCTTGGACCTGACAAGCAGGGTGGGTCCCAGAGCCCAACCTTCAGCCCAAGCCTGAACACCTACAATACAGTTAAACAGCTTCGTTGCCTGAGTCCCGCAAGCCCAAGTTGATTGACACAGGCCAGCCATGGGTGTTTAATTGCAGTGTACACATATCCAAAATAAACCAAGAGTGGACAATGGACCTATCTAATGGCTGTCAAATGATAATTTGGGCTCATTATTGACCTATGCTGTGTTCAAATGTAGACCTTAGAAGGCTTTGTATTCCACTGTAGTGGGGCGCCTGCCCCACTCCCACAGAACAGGAGTTAAAAGCAACCCTGGAGAGGGTTGCAGCTGGGAAAAAGGAGTGAAAGCAGCTGAGGGAGTAGCTGACCACAGGTGTGGCCAGCTCAGTCAGGCCACAGCTAACCCTATAAAAGGGCTGTGAGCCATGAGCTGAGTCTCTCTCTAGCCTGAAGAGAGAAGGACCTGGCTGCCTGGGAAAGGAGGGTACCTGAGGAAGAGTAGTGCTGGGGAAAGGCAAGAGGAGATGGGGAGCTCCAGCCTGGTAACTCCCCAGGCTGCAGGCCTTGCAAGGCCTGAAGAAGGTACTGGGGCTGCAGAGGTACAGTCTGGGGTTAGGCAGAGGCAGCTGGTCCAAACCTCCTTGCCAATGATGAGTGGCCATGACAGACTGGCAGTTTGCCTCAGTGAGCAGGGGCTAGATGATGACTGGCAGTAGACACTGAGGCAAGGTGAGTGTAGAGGGTTGGGGGTTCCCCTGGGAGGGCAGAACACCAAGATAAAGGGGCACCGGGGTAAGGGAGAGACACAGGAGCCTAAGGCAGGCAAGACACCAGCCTGTAGAGGACGTGCGGTGCTGGATAAGAGCTAATTCCCAAGATGTCCAGCAGGAGGTGCCGCACCAGTGAGTCTCGCTCTGCTACACCCACTTATAGGTCAAATTCCTTCACCCCATTCCTGTCTTTCAATGAGACTGTATTTCATTTCAGACTACCTCCCTCTTAATACAGAGAACTAACAATCAAAAATAAGATAATACAAAAGAATCTCTATGCTAAGTCAATCAGCTATTAAGAACAACCAAAGGATGATTTTAGTAAAGCTTTTGATACTGTCTCACACAGCATTCCCATAAATAAACTAGGGAAAAGCAACCTAGATGGAGCTACTATAAGGTGGGTGCATAACTGGTTGGAAAACCATTCCCAGAGAGTAGTTTTCAGTGGTTCACCGTCATGCTGGAAGGGCATAACGAGCAGGGTCCCGCAAGGATCAGTTCTGGGTCTGGATCTGGTTCTGTTCAGTATCTTCATCAATGATTTAGATAATGGCATAGAGAGTACACTTCTAAAGTGTGTGGACAATACCATGCTAAGAGGGGTTACAAGTGCTTTGGAGGATAGGATTATAATTCAAAATGAGCTGGACAAACTCGAGAAATGGTCTGAAGTAAATAGGATGACACTGAATAAGTACAAATGCAAAGTATTCCACTTAGGAAGGAACAATCAGTTGCACATATACAAAATGGGAAGAGACTACCTAGGAAGGAGCACTGCGGAAAAGGATCTGGAGGGTCACAGTGGATCACAAGATAAATATGAGTCAATAGTGTAACACTGTTGAAAAAAAAAAAGTGAACATTATTCTGGGATGTATTAGCAGAAGTGTTGTAATCAAGACACGAGAAGTAATTCTTTCACTCTACTTTGTGCTGATTAGGCCTCAACTGGAGTATTGTGTCCAGTTCTGGGCACCACATTTCAGGAAAGATGTGGACAAACTGGAGAAAGTCTAGAGAAGAGCAACAAAAATTAAAGGTCTAGAAAACATGACTGATGAGGAAAGCCTGAAAAAAATTGGGTTGATTTAGTCTGGAAAAGAGAAGACCAAGATGGCACATGATAATAGTTTTCAAATATATAAAAGGTTGTTACAAGGAGGAGGGAGAAAAATTGTTGTTCTTAACCTCTGAGGATTAGGACAAGAAACAATGGGCTTAAATTGAGCGAGGGAGGTTTAGGTTGTATATTAGGAAAAACTTCCTGTCAGAGTGGTTAAGCACTGGAATAAATTGCTCAGGGAGGTTGTGGAATCTCCATCATTGGAGACTTTTAGGAGCAGGTTAGACAAACACTTGTCAGGGATAGTCTAGATAATACTGAGCCTTGCCATGACTGCAGAGGACTGGACTAGATGACCTCTTGAGGTCCCTTCCAGCCTTATCATTTCATGATGACAAGATGTATGCCTTCCTACTCTTCCTCCACCAAGAGACAATGTCTCCAAAATATCAGTCTTGGGAGAAGTCACTTTCAGAAATGACGAGTGCTCAATGAGACAACTTGAAGGGGCATATTTTTCAGAGGTTGGGTGTTTAGCATATTTTTTTGAAAAATCAGACCCCTCTGAAGCGTCCAGTTGGGCACATAACAATTGAGACGTACAAAATTACTATTCACTTTTGAAAATCTTAGCCAGAGCTCTCCACCCAATCATGTTTATACCAGTAAATAATGAAACACTATGACCCACTAGCTTGATTTAAGAGCCTTTTCTTTGAAGGTTTCAAAAGCAGTTTTACTGTATTTACTAATAATGAGTTAGCTTCCTTCATACTGTCAACATCTTCCAAACAGGTTTCTTCTCTGGCAATCAGCAAAAAGAAAGTGACAATGGAAGTTAGCATCAAAATTCCTTGCGATGTTTAAAGCAATGCTATACCTGCAATGCAGCCTCTTCAAGAATCTCAAGATCTTCTTCAAATTCATTAGCTGTTGTACAAATATAGAAATGCATATATGGTTAATATAAACATCAAGATAAATTTACAAACTTTTAGAATTTAAAATTTGGATCTAATTCCATTTAGTAATGCATTTTATATGAGAACCTTGTTACGAACTTGAAAAATTTTACTCATTTTGCTCAGCTCAGCAGTGTGAAAATGTTCTAAGGTTACGCAGCACTTCTTAATGAACAGATAAAATAATACTTTCATGCAACACTGTAAACATGCAGTATGGTATAATTCAGTGTACAAACAAATATAACATTAATTTATATAAAGAAAAAATTATTCTTGTATCTTTAAATGTATTTTCTCCAAAACAGTATGTCTGGCAATTCTGTACATATGAGTAGGTGGTCTACCTTCCAGGGATTTTGGAAGCAGTTAGATCTGACTTCCCGATGGCAGTAGTTAGGATCTATCCACCAAATACTACTCAGAGGAGCTTATACAAATAACTGTTTTTAAAAACATAATAATGATAATGCTAGCCAATTATAAATTCTTTTGTAAAATTAAATCCAAATGTGTTCAAAGTAACAGTATCCCATACTTCTCTCTCAGAAACATAATCCTAAACTTTGATTCCAGGGTGGTCAGAATTCACAAACATGCTGTTTTAGAGAAAAGAAATGTACAGGTAAGGACAATATTTTTCTGCTCTTTCAAAAACGTCAGGCAATTCTGCACACACAGGATGTGAGATAAGAGAGGAACAGAAAAGGAGGACTCAAGTTCTAATGCATTAAAAATGTCCACAGATGTAGACATCTGTATCAGAAGCTAAATCCACTCAATATAATCAAATAACGAAGAACGTCCATTAAATATATTGATCCAGGCAACTGTAGCTGTTTGGTATGCTACTTTGCTTTTTTATTCTCTCTAATTAGTATAGGCAGTGTGTCTGTAGAGGATGGTATCATCAGTCTTGTAGAGTGCACCATCTTGATACCTGCTGCAAAATCCTAATACAGTGGTGGACCCGCTGGCAGGTCACAAGACAGTTTGTTTACACTGACCGCCCCCAGGCATGGCTGTCTGCATCTCCCATTGACCAGGAACAGGGAACCGTGCTCACTGGGAGCTGCGGGCAGCCGTGCCTGTGGAGGGTAAACAAACTGTCTCGCGGCCTGCCAGCAGATTACCCTGGCAGGCTGTGTGCGGCCCACGGGTCGCAGGTTGCCCACCACTGTCCTTATAGTCTTTCTCATATGCTTCAGATAGGCAAATGAAAAGTGACCTGCAAAAAGGGTCATTAGCCACTTCTTCCTTGTGTGAAAAAAAGCAAAAGAGAAATGTGGATTTTTTACATATTTAAGAGTTGATGTATGTTTTAATTAACTGTCCATCACACTTCCATGCAGTGCCATTATTTTTACTTCAGCTAGATGGCACTGGACAAACGAGAGTGCTATCTTCAGGACCCTGTTGAATGTAGATGTCACCTTAATCCGGAAGCATTCTGAGATCTTCTAAACCATCTTGTCCACGTAAAATGTACTGTTTTGGTCCACTACTGATAGCCAAAGCTCAGACATCCTAATTCCCCAAATTCTGCCACCTTTCTACATATATATCTTTCATCATCATAGTCTTATAGTCATAAATGTATTCTATTCTCACAGCCCTCCTGATGCGGTACGGAAGTACTATGAAAATGTTTACATAAGGGAAATTAAGGCATAAAGTAGATGAAATTACTTGTCCAAAGGTCACAGAGGACACCTGTGACTGGCCAGGAATTATACCTAAGGTCTAGTGAGTCCCATTCCAGAGCCTTACACACTAGACTTTCCCTTCCATCTCAGCTTGGACACTAGAGTTATCTTAATAGTTAAAAAAGCAGAAGGATGGGGAGATGCAATGGTTTAAAGAGAGGACCTCTGAGATCCTGCAATTCCAGATTTTTCTTCTGGTGTAGATACTTATCTCAGTGGATTAAACATTATTATTGCATGTTTTAAAAATGCAGATATTGCTAAGAAAATGTGTTGGCATTCCTCTGCTCACCACACATGTAACTGAATAAAGGAAAACCTAGAGATGGGGGATTTAAAAACAACAACAATTTTCACAAATGGTTGCCTAAAATAAGCATGCTAAATCCATACTTAGACATTTAAACAAGTGGCCCAATTAAAAAAAAAAAAAGAAAAAGAAAAGGAAAAACAACAGAGACTTTGCTCTCTGGCCTATTCCCCTAGAAAAGGGAAACTCTCTAATTGCTTAACATTTGCAGAGAAGAGGAAGACCTGACCCATCCTTCTCTCAGTTCTCTCACTTTCCTATTTATATATGGCAAATTAGGAAAAAAAAAAACAAATCCCACAACTCAAGGCACTTTCCTGTCATCAGGGATAAATGGAATAAAATTATAGTTGTAATTTTTACTTGTAGGAGGCACTCAGAATAGAGCAATGGGAGCCACATAAGAAATTAGATAAAGATAGTTCAGATATCAAGGGCCTAACAGTGGGAAAACAAAACAATTTTGGCAAAAAGTTTTTCCCCCAGTGCCAACTTGCTCTGGTCTTGTCTTCACTACTGGAGTAAGTTGACCTAAGTTACACTACCTCAGCTGCGTGAATAACGTAGCTGCATTTGACATAGCTTGGGTCAACTTACCCTGGTATTGTCACTTTGCTGTGTCAACGGGAGATGCTCTCCAGTCGACTTAACTTAATTTTCTCGGGGAGATGGAGTACTGGGGCTGACTAGAGAGTGCTCTGCCATTGATTCAGCATCAATCTCCCCAGTAGTGAAGACAAGCCCTCAGCCACATGTCAGTTTCCTGGATAGAGGATTTTTTTATGTAGTGGGGGCTCAGATCTACTGATAAATTGTCCTGAAGGAACTGTAACAATTATCTTCTGTGAACTTGGCTGAAGCTAAAAGTTTATGAAGGATATCAGTTATCCAGATTTGCAGATATAAGTACCTTCCCATCACTTTGTTAGCTATGGAACTATAGGAATATTTGAGCAAGTCCACGGACACATCTGCGATGAATGCTACAGCTAGTTGAGAGACAGGAATCTGTATTTGTGGGAAGTAACTTCCCTGACCTCCATAAACCAAGTAACAACCACCCTGACAAATCATGTTCATGTTGAGGTGACATGAAGAGATGCCAACGACAACCTGCAGTTCTGTGTCAAGGTCATGTCTACCTTCTTGTCTGGTTTTCCTAAACAAGAATTCTCTCCTGCGTGATTATGTTCTACTTTTTGAGGACTTCCATTGCTGCATCTAATGAGGGATTTTAAAATGTTGTTTACTCCCCCCTTATTTGCTACCATAGTATTTAGAAGTTTTCCCATTTTCTTCTTTAAACACTGAGTAAATTATAGCCTGCAGGTAGCTACATGTCATCTCTCTCAGTTTCAAGGCCAAGTGCCTTGATCACCTTTAAAATGGTCTCAACATTATTTGAGGAACAGTATTGAGGTGCTCGACTCTTTTTTGAGTGAGTTTTTTTCTTAGGCTACTGTTTTGCTCTTTTTATAGTTTAGTCAGTCTTGTCCTCTCAACAGAATCAAGTAGAACTACAGAGCTAGACTGCAAGCAGTCTATTTGTTGTCTTTCTAACCTAATCAGCAGTACCCACTGAGGCTAGGTGAGAGCATCAGGACAGATGATGGACGAACATCTAGATGTTTCAATTACATTATTATGGAAGTACTTATTTAAATTTGGGACTCACTGTAAGTCAAGACAGTTAATTATGCTTTCTGGTTTTGAAGTTCACATCCAGTTGCTTTCGCTGAAGCTGCCATCATTTGCATAGGCAGTTACCTACCTGCTTGCTTCAGGGAAAAGGTTTTCTAGAGGAATGGTACATTTCTTACCTGAATTTCCTTTTTGATAGAAGCTTCTCCCACAATTCTGATATGTATGGGCTATTCCCTTCCTATCTATAGCTTCAGAGGGCAGTTCAAAGCTGTAGCACAGCCCACACTAACCATGCCCCCGCTCTCCGGCCTGTTGCCAGATGATTCATGCCAAAGCTGTGTAAAAACTGGCAGAATATGACTAGTAACAATAATTTCACAGTGCCAACCCATAACAAATAGACTATGTACTACAAGCATTACTAACACAATTAAATTATGCCCCCTTCACTAGAAAGCCATTCAGGGAAGGCGGACTTTTGGGAGAGGCTCCTAGCAGACAGGAAATTATCAGGTAACAAATTTAGCATTCTGTGGCTGAGCGTCTCCCACAATTCTGATACGCGTGGGAAGCAGCAAGCAATGAACGTGAGTAGAGAGGGATAAGAAAAAACAGAAAAGATAATGAAGACCTTCCAGACTTAATTGTCTAATGCAAATGCTATTACCGGGCCATCCCCTGCAGCACTTTCCTGTCAAAGAAGACCTCTGCAGAGGACACAAAATCCACTTTATAGTATCTAAAAAAGGTATTAAACAATGCACGCATTGCTGTCCTGCGGATTGCAGCAGTGGAAGCACAAGCTCTTTCTGCCTGAGAAGTCACTATAGATCATTGTGGAGTGTGCCCTGATGCCATCTGGAACACATATGCCTGATGCCTTGTATGCTTCTACAATGCATAACTTGACCCATCTAGCAACGATAGCTTGAATAGCTTAAGCCCTTGGTACTTCAGATAAAAGGAGGATAAGAAGGAGCCTGATCTTTTTGTCTATTAAAAACACTTGACATATCTTTAGAGTTCTTCAAACAGCTAAACTGTTCCACAGCTTTTCTGTCAGGTGATATAGCTTTGGATAGAATAAAGGAAAGACTCTCTCTTAGCAAGCACCGAAAGATGAATTCGTCTTAGGCAGCAACAATGCTGGGATTCTTAGCACCACCTTGTCATAATGAAACACACAAGCATGGACACAACCGCCAACTCAGAAACATGTAGTAGATGTGATGCTGACCAGAAAGCAGGTTCTGATGGACAGGTAGAATAGAGATATTGATATCTGTGGCTCAAAAGGGTGTGTAGTTAGGAATTTTAACACCAATGGTAGGTCCCATTTAGGAAAGATCGGTCCAACTGCAGCTTTAGCTAGTTTGGCTATTCTAAGAAATATGGATTCCTGACAGTTTTCTGTCAAGGAACCAGAGGATTCTGTGAACAGGACACTACTTTTAGCAGACACATGGTACACTATGAGGCTGGGCTGAAGTCTCTTGTCAGTGCTTTACTGAAGAAAGTTCAGGGTAACCAGGTGTGACAAATATGTAATAATTCAGTAAGGTTTATCCAAGTTTAGTATTTTTGAGGTCCATTCTGTTAAAAATGCAATTGTTCGTGTTACTGTGAAATTGGATGTAACCCCTCGAGGAGGAGGGGTATGCTAATGTAATTCCTCCATTTATAAGACTTTTGAACCTTCACCCTGGGGAAGGGACACACATCATTTTGCTGGTTACTTAGTCACAGTCTCTTCATAGGCTCAAACTGGATTCTCTAGAGAAAAGAAGTCAGAGAAAGGAAGTTGGGATAAACACCTAAGTTTAAATTGAGTAAGAGCTTTTGTTCCGATTCAGCAAATAGACAGGACTTCCAGTCCACAGAAGGCCGCAATCATTGGGGAAAGGTTGGAAGGACTTTGGCCTACTGAGGCCTCATAAGACCGGATTCAGATTCTGAGCAAAGAAAATGAGGAACTTGAAACCAAAGAAAAACCTCTGGGACATGGTTTTGAGTGGTGGCTCCTGCCAGAGCACATGTTGTAGGGGTAATCTCTAGTAAACTTATTAGCATGCACGTAGGTTCTTTTATCGTTTTTAATGTTGTCTCTGTAGTGCTTTCACCTTAAGAATAAAATATGCTTTCTTAGAAAAAAACTGTCACTTATAACTGTTGGTAATTACATTGTTATTAGTTTCTGAAAAGAAAGTAAACAGGACTGCTTAGGCAGACTGACTTTTTCTGGGAATAACACAGTGAAAGCAAGGAACTGGTCAGCCTGAAAATAACTCTAACAGGAAGAAGAGAGATGCAGGTCTCCACCCAAGAAAGACAAAAGCCTGAAGTGTGAGAGTGTCCTTGCTAAACCCATGAGGGGAAAATGCAGGTGCCATTACCCTGAACTGTGACACTGAGATATAACAATCCTTGGGATTTGTATTGTGTTCTTGATACCACAAGCAAGATATAGTCCAAATAATGAAGTAGGCCTTTAGTACTGAAGTTCGCTTGGAGGAAAGTAGTGTTCTAATCACTTTGGAGCACAGCCCGTGCCTGACTAATATCTCTCTCTCTCAATAGCCAGGATACCAGATGTACACAGTCAGGATCTTGATAGAGGAGTGGGCCTTGACAAAGGATGCTCAGTCTTACCTGTTGCTGCAGTGGTGATTCCAATCGCAGTTCTATCAGACCAGGGAACCATGGTCTCCTCGGCCAGTGCAGAGCTACCACTATCACTTTTGCTTTTTTCTCCCCTTATCTTCTGGATCACATTTCGTAGAAGTAGGAAGGGCAAGAATGCACATAGCAGGCCTTATGGGAATCTGTGCAAAAGAGCCTCCATACCCACAGATTTGGAGTCTTCAGTACTTTTGTTCTTGCAACTGGCAAACAGGTTGATGCCAGATCAAAACTTCTGTAAAATCAGAATGAAGACTTCACAATTTAGGCAGCATTCTCAGTCCTTGACTGTGTGTGCGCTAAATCAGTCTGTCTTTTGTTTCAGCTCTTCTTTTATGTGTAATGTTCTTATGGAAGGGAGAGTCTTCTCTGCCCATTTTATTATCTTCATTCACTTCTTATATAGATTAATGCTCATTGATCTCCCTTGGTGGTTGATGTAAGCCACAGTGGTCACATAGTCCAGCTGGACCAGAACACGCTTGCCCTGTAGGTAGCTCTGGAACCTCCGTGGAGAGTTTCAACAGGTTGATGCTCTGGTTCCTCTCCCCAGAATTCCAGGTGCCTTGCACAACATGTCCTGTGCTACAAATGTGTCTCCATCCCATCAGGTTGGCATCAGTTGTGAGTTCCTATGGATCTGGAAGGCATATGGGAAGACCACCCAGGGACGATCTGAGAGAGTTCAGCATGTGGTTCAGAACCAATACCTGATCCTCTAATGGTTCCATACTTCCAAGAGAAAGGACTGGAGGCACCTGATATGGGACCCTGCCCTTGAGGTGATTCCTATTCATGAAACCAGAAGGACGAGTAGCTGTAGACACTGAACTATGGTCAGAATTGCACAATTTACTAATATAGATATCAGATTCTGGATCTTGTGGAATCTATCCAGTGATAGCTAGATCTTTGCCACAGAACTGTATTTCCACTCCCAGGTGAACTACTTTTGTGGAGGGAATCAAGGACCTCTTCTTAGTGTTTATCATAAATCCATGTGCTTGAAGCAAATCCAGTGTTTGGATTTTGGCACTGCTTGCTGCTGTTTTGGTCAAAGCTCTGATCAAAAAGTCATCTAGGAATGGATAAAGGTGAGTGCACTGAGATCTGACTCTATTACCACCAGCATATTGGTAAAGTGCCTTGGGCCCGATAAAAGGACGAAAGGAAATGTGTGATACTGGTGGTGGGCTATGCCATAAGTCTTGGCAATCTGTGGTGGAATGGTCATATGGGAATACAGAGATATGCATCTGCTAGCTCCACATAAATAAGGAAGACCCCTTGAGACAGGAATTCTCCCATTGAAACTACAGTCTTCATTGGGAATCTTATTTTCTTCATCCATTTGTTGACCCAGAATGGGTCCAGAATGGGTTTAACTTTCCCCTCCCCTCCCACCCATGCACACTTCTGGACAAGAAAGAAAATGGAGTATGGTCTTAAGAATCTTTCTTCTGTGGGAACTCTTGTTATTGCTCTTATATCCAGGACATGTGAAACTTCATTTAACACCAGCTCATATTTGATGGGGTCACTTGAAGGTAGGGGATTGAGGATGGATGTAGTGGGGCCCTTAGTATGAAGGACTCTCTACCTCTTTCACCCCCTTGTCTGTCATTGATCAAGACCATTCTTCTGAGAAACGGGAAATTCTGCCTCCTAGGTTCAGGTCTCAGTAGAGGCATATTTGTTTGTTGTCAAAGTGGACATTTAGAGGTGGTGGCTCCATCTCTGGATTTTCCACCCAGACCTCATTTCCAGGATTTTCTCCTCATATTACTGTTGTCTTTCCTCTGGTACTTTTGTGAGAAGGATGGATGAAAGCAGTGTTTTTATCTGTCCTCAGAGCATGGTGGAGAGGATCCATTTCAGTTTGGCAGTGCTTTCTGCCATTATTTTGTCGAGGTTAGTTCCCTGCAGAGGAGAGAGGCTGTGAATTTAGATGAGCAGATAATCTATTTGGAATGAGCATCAACCTTCTAGGGGTGAAGCCAGATGTGACACCCAGATGCTGAGCTTTCACCTTTCTGTCAGCTGAATCTTTGTGAAAGACATCCCCTTCAAGCAGGTTTATCATATCTTTTGCTAGAGATGCTATTGCAGCACTGATCTTTGGTATATCTGCAATGGCACTTTTTGGCTCTTGCTGCTTGTAATATCTAAATGAATGCCTGCTTATGCACCTACCCTTGTAGGCGTTACCTATTCCTCTCTTATCACATCCTACCAGGATGGATGAAGCAGGATTGCTGTCCCAGGTGGGGATTTAAAAGGTTTATTCTCTAGCATCTTCTTAAGTTGGACATGGATTATGAATGCAACCTTTTTGAACATGATTTCAAACATAGCAGGAGGGAAAAAAAACAAAAACAACTCTGTTGCATTTTCTTCACATCCTGATCAGAGTCTGAATGACTGCTCCCTTTCCTCAGGAGAGAAGGAGATGTCTGAGTAAGAGGATGAATACCTCTGAGGTCATTTATATCTTTTCTTTTGTTCCCCTCCTCCCACCTTTATTTTATTTTATTTTTTAAAGACTTTAGCCTTTGCAAGCATTGCCACCCAAACACAATTTACTCTCCTAAGAGCCTGTACAGCTGCTTCACAGACAGAGCACCGCTTGAATTTAGTTTGGTGTTTGTGCAACAGCTCCACTATGCATAAATGGAGGCAGAGAATCATGGCTGGCAGGCACAAGAGTGCTAGCTGAGGCCTGGTCTACACTACACATTTAAATCGATTTAATGGCCGTTAAATCGATTTAACGCTGTGCCCGTCCACACTACAACGCCCTTTATATCGAAATAAAGGGCTCTTTAAATCGATTTCTGTACTCCACCCTGACGAGAGGAGTAGCGCTAAATTCGATATTAACCGTTTCTGATTACGGTTAGTGTGGACAGAAATCGACGTTATGGCCTCCGGGCGGTATCCCAGAGTGCAACACTGACCGCTCTGGACAGCAATTGACTCGGATGCAGCGGGCAGGTAAACAGGAAAAGCGCCGCGAACTTTTGAATTACTTTCCTGCTTGCCCAGGTGGAGCTCTGATCAGCACGGCTGGCGATGCAGTCTCAATCCAAAAGAGCTCCAGCACGACCGTCGGAGATACTAGTCTGATCGCTGTATGGGGAGACAAATCTGTTGTTTCCAGCTCCGTTACAGAACACGAATGCCAAAGCGTTTGAATAAAACTCGGATACACAGCGCTGCGTGACAAGCGTAATGGAGCCAGAGACTCAAATGGACGCTCATGGATGGAGGGGGGTATGAGGATCCAGCTATCCACAGTCCCAGCAGTCTCTGAAAGTATTTGCTTCTTGGCTGAGTCCCAATGTCTGTAGGTTCAAACACAGTGTCTGGCGTGGTTCAGGGAACAGCTCCTCAGTTTCTTTCCCCCCACCACGTGAAAAAAAGGAAAGAAATCATCCTTGACTACTTCATGTCACCCTTTGTATACTGAATGCTGCTGGTAGACGGGATGCTACGCAGTGAGAGCAGTATCCGCTCCTCTCCTCTCCCTCTCCTCTCCCAGTGGTAGACGGTGCAGAGGACTGCCCACCATCCTCGAGAACCCCATGCCTGATAATTGCTCAATATCGAGAGGCATTATTCCTGGTTACTCGCAGTAGATAGGACAGAACGGCTATAACCAGCTTCATCTCGAAACTGGGGCTGAAATTTTGCAAGCAAATTGGGATTGACTCGCTTGGCAATGAGTCAATTCCTCCCTTATGGTTTCTAAAAATAGAGTCGTCCTGCCTGGACTGTCACAGCCCCGGGAGGCTGCCTCCAAGTGCTCCCCCCGACCATTTATCTTTCTAACAGGTCTCTGTTTCTTATTCTTGTATTCCTTACAACTTCATGCACAATGGGGGAGGGCACTGCCACGGTAGCCGAAGGTTGAGGAGGAGGAGAGCAACGGGTGCGGTTCTTGCAGGAGCAACCCTGTGAATACTGACACGGGGAGCTGTGCTCTCTGATCACTGGATCTCTATTACACTGCTATTATTCTAGGCAGGACGGACTATTTTTAGAACCATAAGGAGGAATTGACTCATTGCCAAGTGAGTCCACAATTTTGCTTTCAAAAATTTTCAGGCAGGGGGCACTCATGATAGCAGCGGACAGTACAGAGAGGGAGAGTAACGTCATATCTCATTGCCAGTTTTCTCGGCAGTAGATGGTACAGAACGCCAGTAACCATCTCTGCTTCATTGCGAAAAGCAAGTGAATGCTGCTGTGTAGCGCTGGAGTATCGCCTCTCTCTCCGCGGTATCCAGTACGCATTGGTGCTGGAAAAAAAAACGCTGAACGGGCTCCATGGTTGCCGTGCTATGGCGTCTGCCTCCGCGGCAATCCAGGGAAAAACGGCGCGAAAGGGATTGTCAGGTGTGTTTTCCCGGAGGAAGGAATGACTGACGACATTTACCCAGACCCCCCGCGACCCATTAACGTTCACCCTGAATTCCAGAGGCAGGGAGACTGCGGGAACTATGGGATAGCTACGGAAGTGCTACCACACATGCAACGCTTCAGAAATCACGTTAGCCTCGGAGCATGGATGCACAACGCCGAATACTGTGCAGTGTGGCCCAAGAAATCGAATCATAATATCAGTTTTATAACACGATTTTTAGCAATTCGATTTATCCGTAGTGTAGACGTGGCCTGAGACTACTACACTGCTCAATACTCAATCCAGGGGAGGGAGGAGAACTAAAGGTTGCTCACTACTGCCCCCCAAAATGAATAAATTAAAGGCTGCTCTTCGGTCTGAGACAAGCAGCTAGTAGTGAACAGGGAAGGTCACAGAACTGTGGGTAGAAAACAATTTTAAAAAGACTATAAAAGTCTAAGAAGTATCCCTTTAGAGGAAGGAATTGCATTTTCGTCAAAACCGTCTTTGGAGATAATTCACTGTTAGAAAAGCCAGGAAATTAAAGTTGGAGCATTCTCATTTCTGTTTTTTCTCTGGCATGCAGGGCCATTGCAACCTTGAGGCAAACTAGGCGGTCGCTAGGGCGCCTAGTGGTTGGGGGCACAAAAGTCCCTCAGGCAGAGGAGGGCATGGAGGTGAGCTGGTGGGGGGCACACGGGGGCGCGACGCGGGGAGGGGCTGCCCGCAGTAACGAGGGGAGGCACACAGGGAACAGCCCCCGCCCCAGCTTACCTCCACTCTGCCTCCTCCGCTGAGCACACAGCCTGCTCATAGTCTCTCCCATAGGCCCAGCGCGCATGCC
This sequence comes from Chelonoidis abingdonii, assembly GCF_003597395.2. NCBI lineage: Eukaryota > Metazoa > Chordata > Testudines > Testudinidae > Chelonoidis > Chelonoidis abingdonii. The sequence continues at coordinate 291,019,833 of NC_133769.1, read as the reverse complement.
CGCGGTGAGGGGTTCAGAGCCAGCACCGGCGTGCTCAGTGGAGGAGACGGTGCTGACGTGAGTTGAGGCAGGCTACCCCGGCACGGTTAGCTTCCGCGGGGGAGCGTCCCCAGGCGAGTTAGCTGCCGTGGCGGGGGTGGGGTGGGGGTGGGGTGATTAGCTGTCACGGTTGGGGGGGGTAGCTGCTGTAGGGGCTCCCGAGGTGGGGGCCTGAGTTAGCTGCCGTTGGGGGGGGGGCGGGTTAGCTGGGTGGGGGGTGCAAGGTGTGAAGTTTTCACCTAGGGTGCGAAACTTCCTTGTACCGGCCCTGCTTGCATGGAAAAATAAAGGGAGCAGTTGGTAAGCAGGGTCATCAATGGAAGTAAGTTTTAACTATCTCTAATCCAAGGGTGAGGAAAGAGGGATTCTAATCAATGTTATTGAATTGCCTAACATACTCTTGAGAGCTAAATGAAGCCAGAAGTGCCCACTGTGACTGAAAGAAGGAGATCTGCATGCTCAAGCGCACAAGAAAATATCTGATTTTTAAAAAATTCTATTTGATCAGTGTGCAGTTACAAGCTCAAAAACATATGTTCCCTTTCTCATTAATATGCTCTTTCTATTAAGCACTCTCATTTGCAATATGTGGACACTTAGTGGCTTTGCTTACATTTAACCTAACAAGCTAATCACTAATCTGAATCTAGCAGTGAATTTAAATAGTCATACAGACACCTTAGAAGAAACTGTGAGCCTTCTGTAAACAAGAATAACTCCATTAAAGACAATGGAGTTGTGCAAGAATAAAACTAGTGAGAGTTCAGAATTAGGATTTCTCTCTTCGTAGTTCTACTTCAGTCACAACATTCTGCTCCAGTCATTTTTGCTGAATCTCATTTTTGTCACTTGTGGTACTTTTTAAATTGTGTTTGTATTATTGAAAACGTGTACTATGTCTGCTTATGAAGTAATGTAATACTTTTGATAATTTTAAAATTTGGAGAATTATTATTTTAGGCTCCAAGATCTACAGATATTCATGACCACTTAATTTTAAACAAATAATTGCACATTTCACAAGTCAGCACCACAGTTGCTGTTCCTTAATGATTGATGTGGAGTGTGCTGAGAAAGAACAGTGATAATAAAAACAAATAGTAAGATACCTGAACATTTGTGAAGTACCATTAAGAAAATGGAGAACATAGCTCATACCCTGGTATTCTACCTGTAAATGGGGTGAGTTGGTCAGATTTAAATACTAGATGTCCTTACTCCCTATACATAAGGGAGTAGAGTGGGCAGCAAAACAGCACTATTTATCTGTGTTGATTAATTTTTAGTCTTAAAGTGAAAACAAATTTTATCTCCAACTAGAAGCAATCTTAAAAATCACAGAATATTAGTAATTCACAAAACATAATATAAATCAATTATCATGGAAAAAATTATGTTCTTTAAGAGAGACTTACCAATGGGAAGTGCCAGATCTTTTTTCATCAAAGCAGCTGCACATGCTCCTCCTAGATTGGCCAACTCTTTCTCAAGCTGTATAATACCCTGCAAAAATAAGAGAAGAATTTAAAGTCAAAGGTAGTTTCAGAAAAGAAAAGCTGAATAGCTGTATTAATAGAACACCCACACACTACTGAAGATTGTGAGACACAAAATTACTGTGCTCTAGTTCAGGGGTGCTAATCCTTAGGGTCCTAAACAGGTTTCATGGAGTTATAAACACATTCCTTGCTTTACCGATATAAGGGAGGAGAGTCCTGACCCTTTTTTTTTTTTGTAGTAACATGGAATCACAGTAGAAAAAAGGTTGAAAACAATTTCTCTGATTAACAGGATTTATTAAATGTAGGCGGTTGCTAGGCTTTTACACTCAGCAGAATCACTCTTACCAGAAAATAACTGTTTTCTTTAGCCTGCAGCATTCACTTAAAAGAGTGGGAACTTGGAAACATACTACTAGATAAACCAACTGTAGATACATGCATTAATACCTTAGAGCTATGTTCCCTCTAAGATGTGTTCATGTATGCAGCATCCATGAACTCACTCACGTATACAACTTAGAGGTACCATTACTCAAAGGGCTTCTCCCTTTCTTACCCTACTGGGTGAGGGGGACTCCAGATTCTCCTTCCACCCTGCTGCTGGTCCTCAGGAGAAGCCCCTTACAGCCTCTTCCCTGTATATTGGCCCTCAGAGAGGGTAAAAAGCTCTGGGGCTCTTCTCATTGATGTTGCTGCTCTGCAGGTGGGTTGGAAATGAGAACCCCTCTTCCCTCTTGCTGGTCCTTGTATGTGGCAAGATCCCCTTCTTCTGGGCTGAGAAAGGAAGTATGGTCTCAACCTCCTTCTGCTGTGCTCCTGAGGGAGTCCCAAATTTCTTCCCCACACTAGTTTCCCCAGATCCTAGGCTCCCTTTCCTTCCAGCTGCTCCTCTTCTAAGGTGGGAAGGGGAGTGTTGTTCCTCCCCAGTCAGAGGAAAGGGGACTATTGTGCTCCATTCCAGTTTCTCCATTTCTCTGTCTGTGGAACACAAAAGTGTCTGAGCTCATGTTTTAAACCTAAGAGTGCAGTCTTTTCCATTGTGTTCAACGGGTCTGTTTTTTTAAGTGCTGAGTACAATGCCAATTTAAGTTAGAGAGCGCTGTGGGTTGGCTCAGCACTTCTGAAAATTGGGTGCATGGGTTCTAAACTTACACTCAGGAAGTTATTCATTCCACATACAGGAAAAGGAAACAAATGAGTGGGAACAGTTAACTAGAGGAGCTTCCAGGGTAGTGATTTCCTTCAGAGATAGACAATATACAAAGAAAGACCAAAATCCCAAAGAGCCCTCCAGTCTAGAATCTTGATTATGCCCCACCTTCCATAGACGCAGGCTAATTAATCTGTAACTAGAGGGTATGTTTTGGACTCAAGTCCTTATGCAACTGAACCCAAGTGGACTCCGATTACAGATTCTGAAATGCGGAGCATACAAGTGGACTGACCACCCAACTGCTGCTTGCTACATCACCTTCATAGAATCATATTCTCTTTCTGCCCATCTACTAGTCTTGACACTAAAATAATGTGTTTATGTCTAACTGGCAAGGATACCCTTCTGCTTTGTACATTTTTTTTTTAAATTAGAGACTACTTGTTGATATCCTTATTTGCATTGAATACCACCATACTCTCTGAGTATTCCCATGAACTTCAATGGGATTGCTTGTTGAGTAAGTTTCTATTCAATGTGATCAAGGATATCAGAATCTTGTCCTATGGGAGAAAAGAGAAAAAAACAAGACGAGATGAATACAGTCACCCCTTTGAAAAATACAGCCAGATCAACCTTTGTGCCCTGGCCAGCTTAACTAAGTCTCCAGGTGGTAGACGATCAGCCCCGCAGATCTGCGCAACATTCCAGAATCCTTGGCATAAGGGATTCCTGGGGGGAAAAGTGTGGAGCTATGGATAGCTGGGTGAGTTAGAGCAGTATGAAAGATGCTCTAATTTACACTGAGGACAGCAAAGAAGGTGGCTAATAACTAAGGTTAAGATTTTGTCATGGTTAATTTTAGTAAAAGTCATGGACAGGTTATGGACAATAAACAAAAATTCATGGAAGCCCTTGATCTGCCCCTGATTTTTACCAAGAATAACTGACAAAATGGGGAGGGAGGGATCCAGCACCCACTACTGCTGAGGCTCTGGGGTCCCCCAGGTACTTGTGGCGGCTTGGAGATCCAGAGTCCTCCCGCTGCCCGTAGGGGCCGAAAGTGCCAAGGTCCCTCCTGTTGCAAGCGGCAGCTCAGAGCTGTGGGGTCCCCTCATCACACATGGTGGCTGGAAACTCCAAGTGGTGCCCCTCCCCGCAGCTCAGAGCTTGGGAGGGCCACCCACGCAACTGGGAACTGCAACTGGCGAATCAAAATTGAGTAATTATCTGACAGTGGATGGTACACACTGATTGCTGACAGGTGGTCTTGTACAGAACTGAGGGAGAGCCCAGTCATTTTGACAGAATGCAGATATTCCCTTATTTTGGGCTATTTGCTGACATGGGATTTGTGTTCCAGCTGCATACAGATGGAAAAAACTCTTCCACTCAGCTGAATAATGTTACCTAGTGAACTCCTTTCTGCTGTTATTAAGGATGGTTTGTACGGCTTCAGAGCAGGAATGTTGTAAGTCTGACACCCATCCAAAAACCAAGCAATGAGATGAAGTGCTTCAGGGATGGTGTGATTGATACAGCATTTCTCCTGGGTCAAGAGATCAAGAAAAGAAAGGATACTAATTGAATGATGAGATGACACTAAATGGAGATTTGGGAAACAAATTTATTTGAGCCAATTGGGGGCGGGCAGGATGACTCCTGCTATGCCCTGTCCTGTTGAAGTTTCCACAAGACTTGAGGTAGGAATGCTAGAGAGGAAAGGCATAGTTCAGGTTTCCTGACCAGGTCAGAAGATAGCATCACCCTAAGAGTGTAGACCTAGAGCTCCCCTAGAACAGTAGATGTTCCATTTCCTGTTCATTTGGGAAGCAAACAGATTCCAGGTGGAGTTCCCCATTGAGTGAAGATACTATTCACTACCGAATCATGCAGCTCCCACTAACTATCAATAGCAAAATGCCTAATGGGGGTGCCTGCCAACACATTCTGAGTTCACAGAAGGTAAGAAGAGGACAGAGTGATTCAGTTCCTAATACACAAATTCCATAGGGCAACTACTTCAATACACAAGAGAATGGCTCTTACCCCTCCTTGCTTGTTGATGTAAAAGTTGGTTATGCTGTTTAACATTATGAAAACATGATGGAACTGGATAAACTGAAGAAAGGCATTGCAAGCCTATCAGACTGCACTAAATTCCAAAAGACTGATGTGCATCCTGGTTTCTCGGGGTGTCCAAGTGCATTGTGCTGTATGTCTGTGTGGGCCCCTCCAGCTCAACAGGGAGGCATGTGTAATTACTATGTTGTCCTGTAAGGGGGATAGCAAGGGAACACCCACACGTAGTTGATGGGATGACTTTACATTACAGATTATGTTACATTACTTTGGAAGGAAGCGTCACCGTGATATTCATGCTGTGTTTGGTCAGGGAATGCACTGTTTGGAGGCACGGCTCTAGGCAATCTAAGAAGAGTCTGGCGAATGGGGTAACAAGTGCATGAAGCCACATGTCCCAGAAGGAAAACAAGTTCTGACTGGTACTTGAGGGTTGCAAATAACCTGGTCTATCAGGTTGTTCTGGCATGAAACCTGTCCCTTGGTAGATAAGCTCTGTGACTGAGTCCAAAGTCACGTCATGAAGTCTGTGGTCTGTATCAAAGTGAGGATATACTTTTCAAAGTTTACACTGGCTTCAAGAGAGAAAAGGAGCTGAAGTATTAATGAGGTCAATATGCAGGCCTCTTGAAATGTCCTGGAAACAAGAAGCCAGTTGGTGAAATAAGGGATGACCGTCAGACTTTTCTATCCGAAATGAATTGCTATTACCAGGACGACTTAGGTAAAGAGCTTAGGATCAGTGGCAAAGCCAAATGGAAGCATCTTTTACTGGAAGTGGTCCGGGCCCACCATGAAACTGAGAAACTGCTTGTGAGAGGGGATGAATGTCCATGTCAATGTAAATGTCCGTCATAGAGGGAGCTGTAAATGGAAATGTCTTTTTATAGGGGTAGGATTATGGAAACAAGTGTGATTATACGAAATTTCAGCTTGCAAATAAAGTGGTTGAGATTACAGAGTTGGAGAATGGGTCTCTAACCACTATTCTTTTTGGGTACTAGGAAGTACATCAAGTAAAAGCCTTTTCCCTGGTGTTGGAGAGGTTTCCACTCTATTGCTCCTCATTGGAGGAGGGACTCTACTTCCTGCCTAGGAATCCCCTCATGAGAATGGTCCCTGAAGAGGAATGGGAATGGGGGTTTTGGAGGAGGTAGGGAAGTAAACTATCACATAGCCAGATTGGATGATGTCTAATACCCACCCACCCATTGTTATCGCACTGCAGCTGTAGAAACAGAGTGCTAAATGACTGTTGAAGGATATGTGGGTATAAGGTAGTGGTAGCATAACTGATGGTGTACAGTTTTTGAACTTCCATTGTAGATGTAACAGGAAAATTTTAATAAGCGCACAAGAGAGACTTGAGCAAAATGCTCGTAAGTAGGACCTAGCAGGTTTGTTAGGACAAAATTAAAGTTCTATGACAGCAGAGGCTCCCTAATGGGAGAAACCTAGAGAATGTTGGGGAGAGAAGTCCTTGTTCTTAACAGAATTGCGCTGAGTAGATATTACAATCATACGTCAGAGTGGCACCTTTCCTAGATTACAAAAGGATGATTTGAACAATTCAAAAAAAGAAACAGTCCACTTTAGTCAGTAGGCTATCTTCCACACTGTAAGGTGAATATTTCTAGGTTGGAACGCAGAATCCTCCCTTGGGTTAAGACAGACCTCTGGACAGACAGGCAGTGATTATGGTGGCTCTCTGACAATCTGAAGATACCAGTGCTAACAAGGTCATATTGAGACTTAATATAATGTTTACTCTATCCCAGGGGTTGGCAACCTTTTATAAGTGGTGTGCCAAGTCTTCATTTAGTCACTCTAATTTAAGGTTTCAGATGCCAGTAATACATGTTAACGTTTTTGGAAGGTCTATTTCTATAAGTCTATAATATATAACTAAACTATTGTTGTATGTAAAGTAAATAAGGTTTTTAAAATGTTTAAGAAGCTTCATTTAAAATTAAATTAAAATGCAGAGCCCCCCGGACCAGTGGCCAGGACCCAGGCAGTGTGGATACTGCTGAAAATCAGCTCATGTGCCGCCTTCGGCACGTGTGCCATAGGTTACCTACCTCTGCTATATCCAAACTGCTATTCCTTACGACCTTGGGTAACAGGGAAATGAGAGAGAAGGCATACAGAATAGTGTTGGATTGAGTCCTGCTGCTTCACATCTAAGATGGAGCTTTTGTTCCTATATACTCTTCTGTGATAAACTTGGCATCTGGCAGTTTTGTTGGGCATAAAGACGTCTATTACTGCATGGCCCCATACGTCAAATAGTGCTACAGTCACCACTGGTTTCAAGGACCACTTCTGTTGATCATTAGATGGCCTGCTGAGCAAATCTACCTCCATCTAATCCATCCCTGCAAGCTGAAATGCAATGAGGTTTAGCTTTAGATGAAGCACAGCCATAGTTTTATTGCCTCCACAGATAAGAGCTGGGAATGCACTTCTCAATGTTTATTGATATAGCACACAGTTATAGTGTTGTCTGTAAGCAACTGTATTATATAATTCTGCAGGGATCCTCAATAGGCTTTAAGGGCCCACTGCACTGTTCTGAGCTCTAGCATGCTGATATAGAACCTGGACTAAGGTGTTTCAACAATCATGTACCTAGAGGTCTTGGTACTGTGGACCCCAGGTCAAATTGGAGGTAACAGTGGTGACTGTGATGGTAGGTGATGGGCAATGAAGATTTCTCCTCCTCCCCAGATGATGTTTTCCCTGTTCTCCCACCAGTGAAGCTATTGGAGTACTCAAGGTTGGATGGCCACTTTCCTTTGAAGGCTGTGTACATTCAATGTATAGTGGATCATTGTGATGGAATGCACCTCTGTATTCACACCGTTTATACTACAGTAATCACCTTTGTATAAAATAGACTTCTAATGTATCATTTGATAAAGAATAACTCACTGGTCAATAATATCATGATGAAATATGTGTAGCATCACTATATATAAAGTTATAAACAAACTGAAATTGGGTCTCAAATGTGTTTGCCAGACAAGTCTGGGGGGTGGGTAAACCAGTTTCTCAAAGACAAAGGAGAAGCTCACATCTCTAGCCAGGTGTCAAAGCTGATGGGCAATCACCTGTCAAATGGCAGTTCTTTTCCAAGCAAGGGGGGCACAAACAAATAGATCTGCACCTTAGCAAACAAAAGAATGGAACCTCTTTCACCACCATACTCCTTGCCTCCACCCTCACAATGGGAATGAACTTTATCTAGGAGTAACCCTCAAGAAAATATATTTCAAAGAGGGACTAACTATAAAAGTGAGGGGAAAAAAAACATGCCAAGTTATATCTCCCTATCCATCTCTTGCTCTTTCACCTAAGACCACAATAGAAACCTTGCCATTTGATTTTGGGAGAAATCCTGACCCGAAAATTGGTCAGCCATGTTGCTGGGAGCATGTGGTAAGAATTTTATCTTGAACCAAGTCTAGCTGGTTAAGTTTTAGTCCTAGGAAGCATTTTACTTTTATTCCTCTAGTCATTTCTGACTTTAATGGCTTATACTTGTACTCACTTAAACCCTATCTCTTTGTAGATAAACTTGTTTTATTTTTAATCAAAACTAATCCAGTGTTGTGAACTGCATGGGTACTCCTTTTCATGTACCAGACTGTTGCATACTGATCCCCTTAGAGGGACTGTCCAGGAGAGGATTGAACAGTGCAGAACATACATTTTGGGGGGAAATTTGGGAGTGGGATTGTGTTGGAGTCACCCTGCAACTAGCAACCAAAGGCTGGTGGAAGCCAAAGTGTGTCTAGTGGGATCCTGAAATCACAAAGGATTTCTGTTTATTCTCTGTGGCAGCAAACAAACTGAGGTGGGTGGGGTGGGGCCTCCCTTAAGAGTGTGGTGATACCAACATTACACAAGAACAAATGAAATGGGCCATCCTGATTACCACTACAAAAGTGATTTTTTTCTTATGCTGATAATAGCCCTCTTTAATTGATTTGTCTTGTTAGAGTTGGTAAGGCAACTTCTACCTTTTCATGTTCTCTGTGTATATATTTTCCTACTGTATTTTCCACTTCATGCATCTGATGAAGTGGGTTTTCACCCACGAAAGCTTATGCCCAAATAAATTTTTTAGTCTCTAAGGTGCCACAAGTACTCCTTGTTCTTTTCACTTCTATAGGTATTACTGAGGCAACATATTCAGGAGGATTTGAGAGAATATTAGATGTTCAGAGGTTTAAAGCATCTGTAATTACACTAAGATAAAAACGTATAAGGAATATTAATCTCCATTCTTCATAATATCAGAAAACACCTAGTGTTTAAAAGAAACTTCTCTCAATAATCAACTCACTGCATTATTTTCTGTTTTAGGGGTTTGTATACCATCTTCTGAAGAGTCTGGCATTGCACAATGATGGGGAAAAAGAATAGAAGATACTGTTCCTACAATGACCTAAGCCAGAGGTGGGGAAACTACAGCTCACGGGCCACATCCGGCCCAGACCCTGAGCTCCTGGCCCGGGAGGCTACCCCTGGGCCCTTCCCCACTGTTCCCCCTTCCCCACAGCCTCAGCTCACTGCACTGCTGGCGCAATGCTCTGGGCAGCGGACTGTGATCTCCTGGAGCAGTGCAGCTGCAGACCCGGTGCTCCGTGCTGTGCTGTGGCGACGGCATGGCTGGCTCCACCAGTGCACCAGGCAGCATGGTAAGGGGGTAGGGGGGCTGGATAGAAGGCAGGGGAGTTTGGGGTGGTGGTCAGGGGCTGGGGGTGTGGATAGGGGTTGGGGCACTCAGTGGGCAGGGAACAGGGAGGTTGAATGGGGGCAGGGGTACCAGGGAGCAATCAGGAATGTGAGAAGAGGTTGGATGGGGCGGCGGGGGGCAGTCAGCGGCAGAGATTCCAGGGGCGGTCAGGGGATAGGGAGCTGGTGGGGTAGATGGGGCAGGGGTCCAGGGGGTGTATGTTCGTCCATAAGGGAACGAGGAGGGGTTGGATGGGGAAGGGTTCCTGGGCGGGGGAAGGGGGGACATAAGGGAACGGGGGGCGCTTCTCCTTCCTCTGCAGCACATGGGTGTCACTTGTCAGGATTATCTGGGTCTCTCTCATGTAATCATTTTCCTGACACCGAGTGGGCCTTGGGCACTGGTGCACTTTGGTCCCTCCTGTTCTTTGCCTGTGATGCACCCTACTCTAGAGTCCTGGCAGCTGTAATAGTTTGGTCTCATGTCAGTAGCTGGGTTTGGCGCTGGGTGGTGTTGGGGGCTGCGCTATGCACGATGTCAGACTGGAGGATCTGGTGGTCTCTTCTGACCTTGAACTCTATCTGTATCAAGGACGTGGGCAGAGGCAGTGACAGACACAACAGAACTAAGAGCATTCAGTGAAGGTGCAGGGAAGGAGCAGAGAGGATCCAGGGACAGGCTGTTGACTTGGGAAAGGAAGTGATCAGATCCAGTGCCAAATGCAGTAGCTCATAAAACAAGGTGCAATCCTTGGCATGATGCCTCGAGCCTGGGGCATTACAGCAGTCTCCTGCATGGATTTCATGTGCCCAAGTCTTGCAGTTCAGGGCATGTTTTCACTTAGGGCTGCTCCAGGGCATGTCCTCCGAGTTTCCTCCCACTCCTCCAGGGAAGGTCTGTGAGCTACAAGACCCTTGGTGCAGACTGCCTGGAGAAAGGCAGCCCCTCCTGTGTTCTCACCCTGTGTCTTGTTTGTTTGTGGGTTCCAGGACAACAAAGCTGTTGCCCATGCAGGTGGATGGAGAGCCCTGGATGCAGCCTCCCTGCACAGTGAGTACACAACTGGCAGCAATGCAGACTGGATAGGGGCACAAGGGCAGGGTCCCACATCAAAAGCAGCTGCTGTTGGTTGGGTGATTTTCTCAGAGAAGGGATTTGTAATCCAAAGAAAATTCCCATTCAAATACTTAAACTACTTGACTACATCTGTCTCTTATTCCCCCTCCCCCATGACTGGAGGGGACATCACTCCGTTGCCACCTCCCTAAGCCATTGTCTCCCAGCGATTCTCCCCTTACCCCCTGCAGAAGCCTCTGAAGCCCAAGCAGTGTGATCCTTCCCCAGTCCCTGTACTCTCAGCAAGAGCACAGCAGGTGGTCTTTTTAATTTAAAAAAAAAAACAGTAAAAATTTGACTTAAATTCACAAGCTCTTGAGTCCCGACCTCCAGCACATGTACAGCTGAAG
>NC_133769.1:290986107-291008822 GCF_003597395.2 Chelonoidis abingdonii | reverse complement strand
AATCCACAGTTAGAAAAAAGGGTTGAAACAATTCTCTGCTTTAACAGGATTTATTAAATGTAGGCGGTTGCTAGGCTTTACACTCAGCAGAATTCACTCTTACCAGAAATAACCTGTTTCTTTTGCCTGCTAGCATTCACTTAAAAGAGTGGGACTTGGAAAATACTACTTAGATAAACCAACTGTAGATACATGCATTATACCTTAGAGCTATGTTCCCTTCAAGATGTGTTCATGTATGCAGCATCATGAACTTCACTCACGTATACAACTTAGAGTCCATTACTCAAAGGGGCTCTCCCTTTCTTGACCCTACGGGGTGAGGGGGACTTCCAGAGTCTCCTTCCACCCTGCTGCTGGTCCTCAGGAGAGCCCCTTACAGCCTGCTTCCACTGTATATTGCCCCAGAGAGGGTAAAAAGCTCTGGGGCTCTTTCATGGGATGTTGCTGCTCTGCAGTGGTTGGAAATGAGAACCCCTCTTCCTCTTGCTGTCCTTGTATGTGGCAAATCCCCTTCTTCGGGCTGAAGCAGGAAGTTTGTTCTCAACCTCCTTCGGCTGTGCTGCCTGAGGGAGTCCAAATTTCTGCCCACCTAGTTTCCCCGATTCCTAGGCTCCCTTTCTTCCAGCTGCTCCTCTTCTAGTGGGAAGGGAGTTGTTTCCTCCCAGTCAGAGGAAAGCGACTTATTGTTGCTCCATTCCAGTTTCTCCATTTCTCTGTCTGTGGAACACAAAAGTGTCTGAGCTCATGTTTTTAAACCTGCAAGAGTGCAGTCTTTTCCATTGTGTTCAACGGGTCTGTTTTAGTGCTTGAGTACAATGCCAATTTAAGTTAGAGAGCGCTGTGGGTTGGTCAGCACTTCTGAAAATTGGCGTGCATGGGTTCTAAACTTACACTCAGGACGTTATTCATTCCACATACAGGAAAAGGAAACACATGAGTGGAACAGTTAACTAGAGAGCTTCCAGGGTATGTGATTTCCTTCGAGATTAGACCAATATACAAGAAGACCAAATCCCAAGAGCCCTCCAGTCTAGAATCGTTGATTTATGCCCCACCTTCCATAGACGCAGGCTAATAATCTGTATAGAGGGTATTTTTGGACTCAAGTTCCTTAGTGCAAAACTGAACCCAGTGGACTCGATTACAGATTTCTGAAATGCGGAGGCATACAAGTGGATACCAATCCAAACTTGCTGCTTGACTACATCACCTTCATAGCATCATCTTCTCTTTCTGCCCATTACTTAGTCTTTGACACTAAAATAATGTGTTTATGGTCTAACTGGCAGGCTACCCCTTCTGCTTTGTACATTTTTTTAAATTAGAGACTACTTGTTGATATCCTTATTTGCATTGAAGCCACCATTTACTCTCTGAGATTCCCATGAACTTCAATGGGATTGGTTCGAGTAAGTTTCTATTCAGGTGTCAAGGTATCAGAATCTTGTCCTATGGGAGAGAAAGAGAAAAAAACAAGACGAATGAATACAGTCACCCTTTGGAAAAATTAAGCCAGATCACCTTTGTGGCCTGGGCCAGCTTAACTAAGTCTCCAGGGTGGTAGACGATTCAGCCGGCAGATTCTCGCCAACATTCCAGAATCCTTGGCCTAAGGGGATTCCTCGGGGGGAAAAGTGTGGAGCTATGGATAGGCTGGGTGAGTAGAGCAGTATGCAATTATTGCTCTTAATTTACACTGAGGACAGCAAAAAGGTGGCTATACTAGGTAAGATTTGTGTTCATGGTTAATTTTAGTAAAAGTCTGGACAGGTTCATGGACAATAAACAAAAATTCATGGCAGCCCTTGCATCTGCCCCGGATTTTTAACCAGAATACACTGACAAAATGGGGAGGGAGGGATTCCAGCACCCACTACTGCTGAGGCTCTGGGTCCCCCAGGTACTTGTGGCGGCTTGGAGATCAGAGTCCTGCCCGGCTGCCCGTAGGGGCCGAACAGGCCAAGGTCCTCCTGTTGCAAGCGGGCAGCTGCAGAGGTGGGTCCCCTGCGATCACACATGGTGCGTGGAAACTACCAAGTGTGCCCTCCCGCAGCTCAGAAGCTGTGGGAGGCCACCACGCAACTGAACTTGCAAACTGGCGAATCAGAATTGAGTTAATTATGCTGACAGGTGGTACACAGCTTGGATTGCTGACAGGGTTGGTCTTGTACAGAACTGAGGGAAGAGCCAGTCGATTTTGACAGAATGCAGATATTCCCTTATTGTGGCTATTTGCTGACATGGATTTGTGTTCCAGCTGCATACAGCATGGAAAACTCTTCCACTCAGCTGATTGAATGTACCTAGTGAACTGCCTTTCTGCTGTTATAGGGATGTTTGTACGCGCTCGTCAGGCCAGGGAATGTTGTTAAGTCTGGACCCCATCCAAAACCAAGCATGAGATGTAAGTGCTTCAGGGCTGTGATATTGATACAGCTGATTCTCCTGGGTTCAAGAGATCAAGAAAGAAGTGATACTATTGATTGATGAGATGACACTAAATGGAGATTTGGGAAGACAAATGTATTGAGCCAATTAGGGACGGGCCAGGATGGCTGCCTTGCTATGCCCTGTCCTGTTGAAGTTTCCACCAAGATTGAGGTAGGATGCCTTGAGAGGAAAGGGCCACAGTAGTTCAGGTTTTCCTGACCAGGTCGAAGATGCATCACGCCTAGAGTGTTAGACCTAGAGCTCCCCTAGAACAGTAGATTGTTCTTGTTCCTGTTCATTTGGGAACGCAAACAGATTCCAGGGTGAGTTCCCCATTGAGTGGAAATACTATGTCACTAGCCGCATGCTGCAGCTCCCACTACCGTATCGAATAGCAAATGCCTTAATGGGTGTTGCCTGCCAACACATTTGAGTTCACAGAAGGGAAGAGAGGAGCAGGAGTGGATTCAGTTGCCTAATACACAAATTCCATAGGGCAACTACTGTCATACACAAGAGATGGTCTTACCCCTGCTTGCTTGTTGATGTCAAAGTGACGTGGTTATGCTGTTTTAAACATTACTGAAAACATTACTGGAACTGATAAACTGAAGAAGCATTGCAAGCCTATCAGACTGCACTAATTCCCAAAAGATGAGGTGGCTCTGTTTTCTCGGGGTTTGTCCGAAGTGCATTGTTTGCTGTATGTCGTTGTGGGACCCCCAGCTCAACAGGGACGGCAGTTAATTTACGTATGGTTTCTGTAAGGGGATAAGCAAGACGCCCACACGAGTGATGGGAGACGTTACATGTACAGATTATGTTGACATTACTTTGGAAGGAAAGCGTCACCGTGATATCATGCTGTGTTTGTAGGGAATGCCCTGTTGTTGGATGGCAGGCTCAGGCCATCAAAGAAGGTCTGCGAATGGATGAGGGAACAATGCATGAAGCCACATGTCCCAGAGAAAAGTGCTGACTGGTACTGAGGGTTGCAAATACCTGTCTGATCAGGTTGTTCTGGCCTGAAAACCTGTCCCTTGGTATATAAGCTCTGTGATGAGTCCGAAGTCACGTCATAGTCTGTGGTCTGTATCAAATGAGGATATATTTTCAAAGTTTTTACACTGGCTCAAGAGGAGGAAAAGAGCTGAAGTATTAATTGAGGTCAATATGCAGCCTCTTGAAATGTCCTGGAACAAGAAGGACAGTTGCGTGAAATAAGGGATGACCGTCAGACTTTCTATCAGAATGAATTGCTATTACCAGGACGACTTAGGTAAAGAGGCTAGGATCAGTGGCACAAGCCAATGGAAGCATCTTTTATTGGAATGTCCGGGCCACCATGAAACTGAGAAACTGCTTGTGAGAGGGCTGAATGTCCATGTCACTGTAAATGTCCGTCATAGAGGAGCGGTAATGGAATGTCTTTTTATAGGGGTTAGGATTATGAAACAAGTGTGATTATACGAAAATTTCGCTTTTGCAAATAAAGTGGTTGAGATTACAGAGTTGGAGAATGGTTCTCTAACCACTTTCTTTTTGGGTACTTAGGAAGTACATCAAAGTTAAAAGCCTTTTCCCTGGTGTTGGAGAGGTTTCCACTCTATTGCTCCTCATTGTGAGGAGGGACTCTTACTTCCTGCCTAGATCCCCTCATTGAGAATGGTCCCTGAAGAGGAATGGGGGAATGGGGGTTTTGGGAGGAGGTAGGGAACGTAAACTATCCACATAGCCAGAATTGATGATGTCTAATACCCACCCACCCATTGTTTCGCCACTGCAGCTTTTAGAAACGAGTCGTAAATGACTGTTTTTGAACGGTATGTGCGGTATAAGTAGTGGGTCATAACTGATGGTGTTACAGTTTTGAACTTCCATTGCTAGATTAACAGGATAAATTTTAATAGCGCACAAGAGAAGACTTGAGCAATGGCTCGTAAGTAGGACCTAGCGGTTTGTT
Source organism: Chelonoidis abingdonii (assembly GCF_003597395.2). Taxonomy (NCBI): domain Eukaryota; kingdom Metazoa; phylum Chordata; order Testudines; family Testudinidae; genus Chelonoidis; species Chelonoidis abingdonii. The sequence continues at coordinate 291,004,426 of NC_133769.1, read as the reverse complement.
AGGACAAAATATAAAGTTCTATGGACAGCAGCGAGGCTCCCTAATGGGAGAAAACTAGAGAATGTTGGGATGAGAAGTCCTTTGGTCTTACAGAATTTGCGCTGAGTAGATATTACAATCATACGTCAGAGATGGCACCTTTCCTAGATTCAAAAGGATGATTTGAACATATTCAAAAAAGAAACAGTCCCACTTTAGTCAGTCGGCTATCTTCCACACTGTAGGTTGAATTTCTAGGTTGGAACGGCAGAATCCTCCCTTGCGGTTTAAGAAGACCTTGGACAGACAGGCAGTGGATTATGGTGGCTCTCTGACAATCTGAAGAGCTACCAGTGCTAACAAGGTTCATATTTGAGACTTAATATAATGTTACATCTATCAGGGGTTGGCCACCGGTTTATAAGTGCGTTGTGCAGTCTTCATTTAGTCCCTCGAATTTAAGGTTTCAGATGCCAGTAATACATGTTTAACGTTTTTTGAAGGTCATATTTCTATAAGTCTATAATAATGAACTAACTATTGTTGTATGTAAAGTAATAGGTTTTTTAATGTTTAGAAGCTTCATTTAAACATAATTAAAATGCCAGAGCCCCCGGACCAGTGGCCAGACCCAGCAGTGTGATACTGCTTGAAATCAGCTCATGTTGCCGCTTCGGGGAGTTGTTTGCCTAGGTACCTACCTCTGCTATATCCAAACTGCTATTCCTTACGACCTGGGTAAACAGGGAAATGAGAGAGAAGGCTACAGAATTGTTGGATTGAGTCCTGCTGCTTCACATCTAAGATGGAGCTTTTGTTCCTTATTATAATCTTCTTGTGATACACTTGGCACTGGCAGTTGTGGGCATAAGACGTCTATTACTGCATGGGCCCCTACGTCAAATAGTGCTACAGTCCCACTGGTTTCAAGGACCACTTCTGTTGATTCATTAGATGGCCTGCTGAGCAAATTACCTCCATCATCCTCCTGCAAGCGAAATGCAATGAGGTTTAGCTTTAGATGAAGCACAGCCATGTTTTATTGCCTCCACAGATAAGAGCTGGGAATGCAACTTTCATGTTATTGATATAGCACCAGTTTAGTTCTAGTGGGTGTCTGGTAGCAACTGTATTAATTCATTTCTGCAGGGATCTCAATAGGCTTTAAGGGCCCACTTGCACTGTTGGTCTGGCGTCTGAGCAGGCTTGATATAGAACCTGGACTAAGGTGTTTCAAACAATCATGTACCTAGAGGTCTGGTACTGTGGACCCCAGGTCAATTGGATCGTAACAGTGTGTTGATGGTAGGTTGATGGGCAATGAGATTTCCCTCCTCCGTGTGTTTTCCCTGTTCTCCCACCAGATTGAAGCTATTGGAGTACTCGAGGGTTGGATGCACTTTCCTTGAAGGGCTGTGTTACATTCAATGTATAGTGGATCATTTGATGGATGCACCTCTGTATTCCACCGTTTATAACTACAGTATCACTTGTATAAAATAGATCTAATGTATATTTGATAAAGAATAACTCACTGGCAATCAAGATCATGATGAATATGTTGTAGCATCACTAATAAAAGTTATAAACACAACTGAAATTGGGTCTCAAATTGTTTGCCAGACAAGTCGGGGGTGGGGTAAACCAGTTTCTCAAGACAGGAGAAGCTCCATCTCTACCAGGTGTCAAACTGATGGGCAATCACCTGTCAATGGCAGTTCTTTCCAGCAAGGGGGCACAAGACAATAGATCTGCACCTTAGCAAACAAAAGAATGGAACCTCTTTTCACCACCATACTCCTTGCTCCACCCTCACAATGGGAAATGAACTTTATCTAGGGTAGTAACCCTCAAGAAAATAATTTCAAAGAGGGGACTAAACTATAAAAGTGAGGGAAAAAAAACATGCAAGTTATATCTCCGATCCATCATCTTGCTCTTTCAACCTAAGGACCACAAGGAAACCTTGCCATTGGGATTTTGGGAGAATCCGGACCCAGAAATTGGTCGGCCATGTTTGCTGGGCTGTTGGTAAGGGATTTTATCTTAACCAGTCAGCTGGTTAGTTTTGTCCTAGAAGCATTTTACTTTTCGTCCTTAGTCATTTCTACTTAATGGCTTTATTTACTTCACTTAAACCCTATCTCTTTGTAGATAACTTGTTATTTTTAATCAAAAACTAATCCATGTTGTGAACTGCATGAGTACTCCTTTCATGTCCAGACTGTTGCTATGATCCCCTTAGAGGGACTGTCCAGGAGAGGATTGAACAGTTGCAGAACATTACATTTTGGGGGGAAATTTGGGAGTGGGATGTGTTGAGTCACCCTGCAACTAGCAACAAAGGCTGGTGGAAGCCCAAAGTGTGTCTGTTGGGATCCTGAAATCACAAAGGATTTCTGTTTATTCTCGGTGGCAGCAAACAAACTGAGGGGTGGGGTTGGGCCTGCCCTTAAGAGTGTGGTGATACCACATTACACAAGAACAAATGAAAGTGCCATCCTGATTACCACTTACAAAAGTGATTTTTTTCTTATGCTGATAATAGCCCCTCTTTAATTGATTTGTCTTGTTAGGTTGGTAAGGCAACTTCTACCTTTTCCTGTTCCTGTGTATATATTCCTACTGTTATTTTTTTCCACTTCATGCATCTGATTGAAGTGGGTTTCACCACGAAAGCTTTATGCCCAAATAAATTTTTAGTCTCTAAGGATGCCACAGTACTTCCTCTGTTCTTTTCCTCTATAGGTATTACTGAGGCACATATTCAGGGGATTGAGAGAATATTAGATGTTCAGGGTTTAAAGCATCTGTAATTACACTAAGATAAAACGTTTAAGGAATATAATCTCCATTCTTCATATATCAGAAACACCTAGTTGTTAAGAAACTTCTCTCATAATCAACTCACTGCATTATTTTCTGTTTTAGGGTTTGTATACCATCTTCTGAAGGTCTGGCATTGCACATGATGGGGAAAAGAATAGAAGATACTGTTTCCTACAATGACCTAGCCAAGGTGGGAAATACAGCTCACGGGCCACATCGGCCCGACCTGAGCTCCGGCCGGGAGGCTACCCTGGGCCTTCCCCGCACTGTTCCCCCTTCCCACAGCCTCAGCTCACTGCACTGCTGGCGCAAATGCTCTGGGCAGCGGACTGTGATCTCCTGGAGCAGTGCAGCTGCAGAACCCGGTGCTCCGTGCTGGCTGTGGCGAGGCATGGCTGGCTCCACCCAGTCACCAGGCAGCATGTAAGGTAGGGGGCTGGGATAGAAGGCAGGGGAGTTGGGGTGGTGGTCAGGGGCTGGGGTGTTGGGGGTTGGGGCACTCAGTGGGCAGGAACAGGGAGGGTTGAATGGGAGCAGGTACAGGGAGCAATCAGGAATGTGAGAAGAGGTTGGATGGGGCGGCGGCGGGGCAGTCAGCGGCGAGATTCCAGGGGCGGTCATTGGATAGAGCTGGTGGGGTAGATGGGGCAGGCGCTGCCAGGGGTGTATGGTTCGCCATGAAGGGAACGAGGAGGGTTGATGGGGAGGTTCCTGGCGGGGAAGGGGACATAAGGGAAACGGGGGGCGGGGGCGGGGGGGGAGGACAGATAGGGGGTGGGGGCTGGGCCACGACCCCCTCCCCTAACCGGCCCTTCATACTATTTCCAAAACCCGATGTGGCCGTCAGGTCAAAAAGTTTGCCTGCCCCTAATGTAAGCTAATAAAATGTACTTATAGATTAATAATTATTACAGAGCATTCCTAGATTTTTGATCTCTCAGCATAATGGAATTGGGGCACATGTCTTGAACAGAATTACAGGAGATACAGAGTAGTTTTGATGCAATGAATAGATTATTTTTTAATCAATAATAGGACTTCACAGTGCCTTACAGGTTCATAGACCGTTCCACCTGTTGAAGTTTGAGAACCCTTGTACCGTAGGATAATGCACATGCAGTGGGACAAAAAGGCATGAAACAACGAATCTCCATACAACTACAGTTCAAAAAATATGTTGAGACCATTTTAAAATATCATTTTGCTATTATGTTGGCAAAAATGTGACTAAAGAAGGGAGGAATAAAATAAGTTGCCTGCAGCAAAGCAATTTTATTTAGTGTAATTTTAGTAGCTTCGCTTATTCTCACCTCATCAGATCCTGGACTAAATTCATATCCAATTGCAAAACACTTGAAGCCATAGAAACAGGCCTTTTCATCTTTCACGTAGTCTGATGCAGTCTCCAGTGAAAAGAGTGCTTCATTTCCTAACAGCAAACAATGAAATTAACAAAAATAAATAAATAAATAAATCTATGTGAATTCCTCATTTTTCATCCACTTATATCAGAAAATAAATATGAAAATTAGCATTTAAACATAATGGGTAGAAGAAACACTTGCGCAATCTGCATATCTATACCACATAAAAGAAAGCAAATAATTACTCCATGATATCCAACCAATTGCTATAATTGGCCCACCATTCTAATCTGAGACCTAGTTTCTCTTCAGCTGTATATTCTAAAAACTAAACTGGATAATTCAGTCTCATTATTTAAGATAGTCAAACTTAGACCTTTGATGACTAAGTTAAGTTTAGTTCTCTGGAAATTACTAAAATTTAAGTTCACTTTTGTTAATTATATTCCAGAATCCTCCATTTTATTTAAACAGGCAGTTTATAAAAACTCTTATTACCTGGCAACACTAAAACCATGGTAGGCCATCCAGATGTGCCTGAAAATTTCTTTAGTTCAATCCATGAATTAAGATTTTCATGAATAGGAGTTTGCTTTTGTCCAAATCCTGAGTTCTGGACAATTCTGACAGGAATTAGCAAGCGAAGGACATCCTCTGATTGAGCTGTGCCACACTGAGCATCAAATTCTATTGTCATCCACCTGACACATTCTGGGAAAGTCACCTAAAAAAAACAGTTGGAAAATAAACACAAAAATCATTGTACACTTCTAATTAATTTTGGTTTAAGTATCTTCCTTTAAACTTAATATTTAAAAATGGTCAAGTATTGAAAGATAAAGGAAAGTTACTTATCTCTACAGTAACTGGAGTTCAAGATGTGTTGCCTATGAGTGTTCCACTTCTGGTTTGCATAGACCATAAATTAGAACATGTTAGCCAGTAGTGTCAGTTAGGTCAGGACTATGCCCATCATATCCTAGAGCCCCAAGCTGCTCTCCCACAAGGGCATACAAGGGAGGAGCAAACAACTGATCCTCAGTTCCTTCGCCAATGCAAAATCAAGATGTAATTAGATTCCGTGGCAGGGGAAAAAGGAGGGTGAGTCACGAAACACATATATACGTCACATTTTGAAGGTACTGTTGGGATAAGCAGTTTTCCTTTCTCCGAATGCTTGTCTGTCTGTTCCACTTATGGTGACTCACAAGCAGGTAACAATTAATGGAGAAGAGTAGAAGGATTCTAATTAAGTGCTCCACTTAGGAAGAAACAATCAGTTTCACACATACAGAATGGGAAGAGACTATCTAAGAAGGAGTATGGTAGAAAGAGATCTAGGGGCATAGTGGACCACAAGCTAAATATGAGTCAATAGTGTGATACTGTTGCAAACAAACAAACAAACAAACAAACAAACAAACAAACGTGATTCTGGGATGCATTAACAGGTGTGTTGTAAACAAGACACGAGAAGTCATTCTTCCGCTCTACTCTGCGCTGGTTAGGCCTCAGCTGGAGTATTGTGTCCAGTTCTGGGCACCGCATTTCAAGAAAGATGTGGAGAAATTGGAGAGGGTCCAGAGAAGAGCAACAAGAATGATTAAAGGTCTTGAGAACATGACCTATGAAGGAAGGCTGAAAGAATTGGGTTTATTTAGTTTGGAAAAGAGAAGACTGAGAGGGGACATGATAGCAGTTTTCAGGTATCTAAAAGGGTGTCATCAGGAGGAGGCAGAAAACTTGTTCACCTTAGCCTCTAATGATAGAACAAGAAGCAATGGGCTTAAACTGCAGCAAGGGAGATTTAGGTTGGACATTAGGAAAAAGTTCCTAACTGTCAGGGTAGTTAAACACTGGAATAAATTGCCTAGTGAGGTTGTGGAATCTCCATCTGGAGATATTTAAGAGTAGGTTAGATAAATGTCTATCAGGAATGGTCTAAACAGTATTTGGTCCTGCCACGAGGGCAGGGGATTGGACTCGATGACCTCTTGAGGTCCCTTCCAGTCCTAGAGTCTATGAATCTATAAACAATGACTTAGGCATGGCTCTGTCAAATCAAGCATCAGATGTAAATTTCTCTATGATAGAAAAGTGCCTGGAATAGCTGCTCTATGTACAACAGCTATGGAAATACCCCTAAAAGATGCAGATGCTCTAGTCAAGTGCACTCTAATTTACCCTGGAAGCTCTAATTTAGCTAATTTAGAACATATTAATACTCTGACACCACCTACGTGTGGTTCAGATTGCCTGCACTTTAGATCTTTCAGCAAAGGCAATGAACAACCTAGGGGATACTCTAGATGACTTTGTTCTGTGTAAATAAAATACTAGGACCCGGACAACATCTAAACGGCGCAGGCTGGCTTCCCCTTTTGATGACTATGGGTTTTTGTTTTTTGGGGGTGGGAGCACACAGGCAAATGAATGTATTGGGTCAAATCAAAATGAGAGTTTCAGAGAAACTTAGACCGCACCTTAATTATCTCTGAAAAAGATCAGATAAGGAGGACCGGCTATAAGTTGACCCACTCATGACAAGGTAATTGTCACAAGGAAAGCCATCTTCAGGGAAAGATGAGCTAACAAATGTGTGATTATAGGTTCCAACGTAGAGCCTACTGAACAATTAAGGATGACATTAAGATCCTAGGACAGGGGTAGTCCTCGGAATGTAGGAAATAGCTGAAGGAGTCCTCAAAAGAAATATGATCATGAGATGATGAGAAAAAAAACATGACTCAAATCAGCTGATGATGAGCAAAAATGGATGCCAAAGAAACACAGAGAATATATAGATAATCGTGATATTTTCAAAAAGGTAGTCAATATTCAAGGATATGAGGGATCTCTGTCTTTGATGGGGAGAGGCTAGGCTAGGCTAAGCACATAGAAAAGCACTTTCATTTTAAATAAACCTACTAGGATCTTTTCTATTCTGAATCAAGATATTCTGCACATCCATACAGCAAGTTTTCTCCATATCTTTTAACTAGAGAGCTTCCAGGCCATGAGATAAAGAGAGGCAAGAGCTGGATGAAGTTGGTCTGACTGACCAAGTCTGGCAAGAGAGGAAATGATATTTGGATAAAGTCTGAAGATCTGGATATGAATACTCCCTTGGCCAGGCCAGAGTTAGGAGAATGACTAATGCAGAATCCTGGTTGATTTTCCTCAAATTGCAAGGGATTAATGGGAGTACAGAAAAGGCATAATAGAGACTGTCATTCCATGGAATCAGAAAAGCATCTGCCTTCCAGCTGGGGCTCTAACATCTTCCAGAGCAGAAACTTGCATTTCTTATTTCCTCTGATTGTAAACAAATCTGCATGGGGAACGCTCCAATGCCTGAACACTGACTTGATGACAGAGTCTTTGATCAACCACTTGAGGTCTTGTATAAAGTGGTTCTTTGTGCAAGTGTCTGCTCAGATGACCTAGCAATATGTCATGAAGACCCGTCAGATTAATTACTGATTATCCAGTGGTGGATACACCAGTTCCACAGCACAACAGTTTCTCTGCATAAGGGAGTAGATCTGGCATCTCCTTGTTTCTTGATATAGAACACTGAAGTGGTATTGCTCATCACTATTTGGATGTTTTAGGCCTTGATGTGAGTCAGACAAGCCAGACATACATCTCTGAGCTCTAGGATGTTGCTATGCAGACAAACCACCTCTCTGGACTACCAACCTTGTACTGTGAGGGCATCCAAATGCTCTCTCCATTTCAACATCAAGGCATGGAGCACTATACACTTTACAGGAAATGGCAGGGAGAAAGGAACACCTTGACATATTTGCTTAGTGTCCTTCTACCAGTTTGGATCTGAATGTCTAAGCTGTGCAAACTGGAATGATAAAAAGACTTCAGCTATCCTCGGGCAATAACTTAGATGAAGCTGGGACAGGGAATCACAAATGTCCATGAGGCTATATGGCCTAGCAAATGCAGATGTGTCCTCATGGTCATCTCAGAAGTCTGCCGGGGCTGGATGATCAGTAGACACTTGCTGAATTTCGTCTGAGACAGATACACTTCCACCATAAAGGAGTCTATGAGGGCTACAATAGATTCTATTTTCTTTGTAGAAATTAGATGTTATTTGTTTTGCTTATTTTTAGTCCCAACCTCAACAACAGGTACAGTAAATATTGATTGCGACCTGCTGAGGAGATTTTCCATGAGCTAGCCAATTCAGAGGTGGGCTGCTGCTACCACTATACACCTTGAAAAAATTCTTGGAGATGTTGATAAGCCAAAGTGGAGCACTTTGTATTGCTAATGTACTTTGTAATGCAAAGTACAAAACACAGATTTCCTGTGTACTTGCTGAATGGGCATATATATCATGTAGATCAAAAGTAGGATTTCTAGGTACGAAAGCAAGACCTATTACTATACTCATATCTCAACAATCTTGTTTGATAATGAGGTAATTCACCAATGGCCTGAAACATCTGTACAAAATGTATGGGCAGATGGTTATTGCTGTTGATGGCCTGTAGGTGGCTGCCGCACGGATGGAGGTCTGACTTGTGATACTTCAGGTAGATTACTGTCTTCTAGTGTGCTGAACAGACCACAGTGCCCAATAAGGCCAGGAGGAGGATATATAGGGATAAAGAGTGGGAGGAGGATATAGCAGGCAGGGGGTCTAAAATATATGGGTCATGAAAAAGGGACCCTTGGATGGTGGAACTACCTCCACTTATGTCCACAGCAGAAACGATAAAGGATGATCTCCCTCAAATTGAGCAACAGACCTGACTGGGGTCTGAGAATTATGTTGTGCTGGGAGCTTTTTAGATGATGCTGGAGATAAACCCAATATGGACAAAGAAAGCAAAAGGACAGACAGAAGCAAATCTCTGATATAAAAAACATCAGTACTAAATTCGATGGTGCCAATTTAGTCAGTACCAAAACTACTGGTGCTGAAGTGTAAGTGCTGCTTACTAGTATGAGGTGGCCTTATTAGCAGGAACAGAGAGATCTGTCCCCTTTTTTGGTTCTCTCAAAAAACTTTTAGTGGGAGACCCACTCTTTTGCTACTTACAGAAGTTGAGCAGGGGTTTCTCTCTCTCAACATGTGAGGAAGGAGCAGCTACAGAAGCCGCAAGAAAATGCCTCAGAGGGATAGAGATAGTGCTGGAAGATGGGGACATAACAGAAGCATTCTAACTGAAGATTACTCCAAATCAGATGGATCCTGCCTCTTTGGACCAGAGGGAGGTCTCATAGATTTATCCAGGAGACATGTTTTTAATCTTGCCTCCTTGGATTCAGCAGTTTATTACTAGTACATTACGAAGTACATTTGTTCTTTGTACAAAGTACATTTTGCCCTCCCCAGGGCAAAATAAGCATGTAGAATGTCTATGGTTGTGGCAGAGCTGCCTCATACAATGAACAATATTTCAAGCCAAGAGATTGTGACCATTTCTAAGGCTGACTCCTGGTACTGGCTGAATGAAACAAAGAAAACTTGCCTGAACTAAAGCCTACATTAAGACACAATATGATTCCTATCCACTGTCTTAAACTATATTAGAACTATCCTATCCTGAGAGAAGGTATTTACAATAAATTGGAAAAAGTGGGAGCAGAAGTACAAGAGGCCAGAAACTACGTCAATGCTATATGTCAGGCGCAGGCAGTGTAAAGGAAGGAAGTTGTGTCACCTCCTTTATGTCCTTTTGCGGAGAGAGGGTGCTAAAAGGCATAAAAGGCACAGGCATGGCCCCATGGACATCACTGGCTAAAACATTCCGATCTCTGACACATGCACACCAGAAATGACACACACGTAGATAAACACTCAAAGAAAAACAGGCTATTTTTATCTAAAATCAAAAATTGAATCAAATGACTGACTTCTGGGGACCATAGGAAGCTAGTCTGTAATCTCGGTTATCCTTATTAGATTCCAATCATCCCTGAAAAGAAATCCAAAAGAAGGCAGCATGAGAATAATCTTTTGTACACAGATTCATCTTATCTGCCCATTTTCCAGACCATTTCTCCCTTCTTTTTGCATTGCTCTAAGGTCTCCACCATTCTCTACCAAATCAAGCATAAGATTCTTGTCATCATTTTAAGTCCCTCTGCCACTTATTCCTGCTTTACCATGCATATTCCATGCAATAGCCACACAATTATGATTAATGGATTTAATGTTTTTTGTCTCAGAGTAATCTCTTTAAAAATCAGGCTAATCTTTACCTTGTGAGATGGCCTTACCTAGACTTTACTTCATGTGAGTGCCTTATCTATGCAATTCCATGCCTAGTTCTTTGGACTTCTTTTCATCCTAACCTTGAAGTCTGAATTTCCTAGGTTTCTAATGTTTGTTTTGGGATAATTACAACAGCCACAGAATGTTTTTTCCCCCCTTAAATTACTGATCCGTACTGTCAATATTAAACACTAGTTTAAATGGTTTCTGTCCAAGATTTATTTTTCAATTATCAATTTCATATATAAACACTAAACAAGAGACCCAAAGAGAATGCCACCAGAGTTGAACATATACAGCATCAATCTTAGATAACTTTCTGAATATTAACTTTTAAGGACAGATTCAGTGGTATGCTTTGGCTGTTTTGTGCTCTCCTAAAACAGTACAAAGCAGCTGAAGCACACCGGTGAATCTGACGCTTAGTATGTCAGCAGGTAGCTACAGAACTTTGAGACAAGCGAGAGCTAGTATTTTACCAAGGAACTCTTTACACATACGTACAGTCTTCCTCATTGAGTCATTTCAATCAATAGAAATAAGCATGCAAATTAACTGGAGAGGAAAGATGATGATTGGTTGAGTTGCCTCTAATGTTGCAACAGCCCCGTTTAAGATCAACCTAATCTACTGACTTGGAACTGTAGTGTTATAACAATTATTAGTAAGTTAAATTTCAATGTCTTTTCCTGAAATGTAACCTATGCATAACTCATCTATTGGCAACATTTGAAATAGTATGCCAAAATGTTATTGAGATCATAGTGACATAGCGTGCTAAGTTTCTTAAATGAACCCTTTTATATTAATTTTAATGCAAACTAATTACAAGATTTATTTGTATGTTGTCTGGAACTGCAGGGGTTCCATGTATGGAGAAAATATTACAGAGTCAGAAACTCAACTCCTGTAGGAAGCCCAGACAGTTTAAAGCTCAGGTGATTATTTCTATTTGCTGCATCAGCTGCCCTGCTCTCTAAACAGAACATCTTATTTTCAAGAGCGCAGATATGACTGAATTGCAGCTTGTGTTGTTTCAGTACTTGCAACCTTCTGCTTCATAATTTTGACTTCATTATGAAACACATCACCTCTAGAAATGAAAATGATTTATTGAACACTACAGACAGGACTTAACCTCTGAGAATTCTGCATCTTAAATGGTGGTCAGATTCGAGGCAACTTCAGGAATAATTTTAATTGCCGCATCTACCAGCCAACAAAACAAACTAGTGGTGCTATGGCATCGGGGGTCTCCCCTTGCAAAGAGCTAACATTACTTACACTCAAAGCTCTGATATCAGATTTCATAAGAGTACATTTTTACATTCAATAAGAATGTTGGGGATATGCATTTGGACTATCTTTCCCTATAAGAACAAACTTGTGGGATATTATCCATTAGACTCATAAACAGGCAGGAGGAAGCTCACAAGGAAGGTGTTTCAGTCGAAGCAAAGCATTGAACGACTCCCTAGCTTTGTTCCTTTAAACTTTGAAAATGTGACACGTATTAAACTATCCTTTGTCTATTTTGATTCATAACAAGAAATAAAACCTTATATTGTTAAAAAACCATCTAAACACTCACTCACTGCTGAAGAGAAAATAAATCAGACAGTATGTTACAACAGTGAAAACATCAGGAAACTGAGCTGCAGCAACTGTTAAAAACATGTACACAAAATGAGAATTTAACTAAAAGACTTAGGTTATGTATAGCTTTGCATTGGCTGCCTCAGAACAAGTACATGACTCATAGCACGAGATTCATATATATATATAATCAAATAACAGTGCAACCACTGTATGCTCACATCATAGAAACAAACTAGGTAACAACTTTAGAGGTGTTTTAAAAATCTATGCATACTTTTAGTTTATGATATGTATTAAAAATCGCATACAGACACAGAAATGGTCCTTACCTTATAGTGGGTAACACAAGCTGGTTTATAAGGGTGTTCACTTTCTATGACAGCATAGTGATTAGAGGTAGTACCAGCTGAGAGCCCTTGTTCAGGTTGGTTTCCTGTGGTGCTGTCTGTAGACTGATTGGGGTTAAAAGAAGGAGGGGCATACTTCTGATTCAAAACTGCTACAGAGGGAAGTAACTGCTGTACTAGGCCAAAGACTTCAACAGCAACCTGTAGAATATAAATTATTATATGCTATTGGGAGGAAAAAGTCAAAAAGCCTATAGTTCTCTACAGTACTTTTTTTTTGAATAGTCTCAAAATTAACACTATCATAGTTCAGTCATGTCATTTGATTTACTTTAAAAAAAAACTCAAAATGCCCTCCTCCTCCCCTTCGTGCTTCGCTCACCATCCCAGAAGACATGCTTCCATGCTGATGATGGGTTCTTCTTGATAAGGATCCCAAAGCATGCAGACAGATGAACATTCATTTTCATCATCTGAGTCAGATGCAACCAACAGAAGGTTGATTTTCTTTTTAGGTGGCTGAGGTTCTGTAGTTTCTGCATCAGTGTTGTTCTTTTACGATTTCTAACAGCATGTTCCACACCTCATTCCTCTCAGATTTTAGAAAGCACTTCAGATTCTTAAACCTTGGGTCAAGTGCTGTAGCTATCTTTAGAAATCACACATTGGTACCTTCTTTGTGTTTTGTCAAATATGCAGTGAAAGTGTTCTTAAATCAATCAACATGTACTGGGTAATCATCCGAGACTGCCATAACATGAAATACATGGTAGAATGCGGATAAAACCACTGAGCAGGAGACATACAATTTTCTTCCAAGCAGTTCAGTCACAAATTTAATTAATGCATTATTTTTTTTTTAACAAGCATCATCAGCATGGAAGCATGTCCTCTGGAATTGTAGCCAAAGCATGAAGGGGCATATGAACGTTTAGCATATCTGGCACATAAATACCTTGCAACACAGGCTAGAAAAGTGTCATGCGAACACCTGTTGTCATTCTCAGATGACATTGTAAATCAGTAGCAGGCATCATTACGTTACATCCCATAAATGTAAACAAATTTGTTTGTCTTAGGGATTGGCTGAACAAGAAGTAGGACTGAGTGGACTTGTAGGCTCTAAAGTTTTACATTGCTTTGTTTTTGAGTGCAGTTATGTAAAAAAAAAATCCACATTTCTAAATTGCACTTTCACTATAAAGAGATTGCACAACAGTACTTGTACGAGGTGAATTGAAAAAATATATTTTCTTTCGTTTGCCTTTTTTACAGTGCAAATATTTGTAATAAAAATGATAATATAAAGTGAGCATTCTACACTTTATATTCTGTGTTGTAACTGAAATCAAAATATTTGAAAATGTAGAAAAACACCCAAAAATATTTATAATAAATTTCAATTGGTATTCTATAATTGTTTAACAAGTGCGAGTAACTGTGAATAATTTCTTGAGTTAATTTGTTTTGAGTTAATTAACTGCGATTGACAGTCCTAGAAAATAAGATACCGAATAAATAGCAAATAAAAGTTTAGTTATTACATAAATGCGGTATTTTCCCCTTAATCCCTATGCAAACCTCCTACAGACATTAACTATTGTGAATTTAGGGGCATATACAGTCTTGAATTTGCATCCCCGCCACTGAGCATAATTAAACATGAAATATGTCCCTCTCCTCCAACTGGGTTTAACATCTCTATAAACAATGTAAAATTTACTTCACACATATGTTTCTAGATTTTAAACCAACTTCAGAGAAGGGCCATATACATTTGCCATTGACCTTCTGAAGTATAATGCATGCACAATCACAGCAATATGCAGATGATTAATAATCATCATAGGCCATAAAAGTTACCAACTAAGGGGGGGAACCCCTTATGAACCCCCCCATATGAATTTGCTAAAGAGGTGCACAGATTTCACCAAGCCAGAAGCAAAGTTATTTTCACATGAAATAAACAGGAAAGTAAGTCTTAAAATGTGATTTGTTTTAAAGATACAGAATCATAACGTTAAAATTTTAAAGCAAACAATGAAATCCCAAGAGGTTATTGCTTAATCTGTGAATGATGAAATAATATCAAATTGTATCAACAAGCCTCATATTTTTGTTACTTTGGGGTGACCAATGCATTGCAGGAGATGGAAAGCGTCCATCTTAAACAATTTTTCATCATTTTTTGGTAAAATTAGTTTTGAGGCTACAAGTTACAGCCATGTGGACTGAAGATGTTATAACAGCAAAAATTACATAGAGTATTCAAGTAGTCAGGGACTGATTAAATTTATCATAGGGTACTTGAAGAACTAGCTGAGGCAATCTTGGAACCATTAGCAATTATCTTTGAGAACTCATGGAGAACAGTTGAGGTCCCAGAGGACTGGAGAAAGGCAAACATAGTACCTATTTTTAAAAAGGGGGAACAAAGAGGACCTGAAGAATTACAGACCATTCAGCCTATCTTCAATATCTGGAAAGATTATTTATTAAACAATCAATTTGTAAGCAGTTAGAGTGGGGGTTCTCAAACTTCATTGCACTGTGACCTCCTTTGGACAATAAAAAGGGGGGACTGAAGCCTGAGCCAGTCCGAGCCCTCCTGTAAGGGGGAACCAAAGCTAAAGCTCAAGGGCTTTCAGCCCCAGGCAGGGGGCCTGTAACCTGAGTTCCAAAGCCGAGGACTAAAGCCCTTGGGTTTTGGTCCTGGGACACAGCAAGTCTAAGCCAGCCCTGGTGACCCCATTAAAATGGGGTTGCAAAACACAGTGAGAACCGTTGACTAGAGCATAATAGGGCTATAAGAAATAGCGAACAGGGATTTGTCAAGAACAAATCATGCCAAACCAATCATAATTTCTTTCTTTGATAGGGTTACTCGCCTAGTAGACTGGGAGAAGCAACAGATCTGGAAAAAGGGGTAAACAGTGAGGATGCAAAGTTTGCAGATAATACTAAATTTCTCATGATAGTTAAGACCAAAGCAGACTGTGAAGAACTTCAAAAAGATCTCACAAAACGAAGTGATTGGGCAACAAAATGGCAAATGAAATTTAATGTGGATAAATGTAAAGTAATGCTCATTGGAAAAAATAACCCCAACTATACATACAATATGAGGGAGCTAATTTAGCTACAACTAATCAGGAAAGAGATCTTGGAATCATCGTGGATAGTTCTCTGAAGACGTCCATGCAATGTGAAGCGGCAGTCAAAAAAGCCAACAGGATGTTAGGAATCATTAAAAAAGGAATAGAGAATAAGACGGAGAATACAGGAACTCCTCGCTTAACGTTCTAGTTATGTTCCTGAAAAATGCCACTTTAAGTGAAATGATGTTAAGCAAATCCAATTTCCCCATAAGAATTAATGTAACTGAGAGAGTTAGGTTCCAGGGAAATGTTTTTCATCAGAGAAAAGACTATATTACACACACACACACACACACACACACACACACAAGTTTTAAACAAACAATTTAATACTGGTACACAGTGATGATGATTGTGAAGCTTGGCTGAAGTGGAGGAGTCAGAGGGTGGGATATTTCCCAGGGAATGCCCTACTGCTAAATTAACTAGCAATTCACTGAGCCCTCAAGGGTTAACTCTCACAACACTCTACAAGGCCGCAGGAAAGGAGGGAAGGCAGACAGAGACACATACCCTGTGTGAGAGAAAAAATGTGCATTTCCTTTTAAGTAGCTGACCCCAGGCTTAAGTACACTGCCTTGTTAATTAAATCAGCTTGCTGAGACCTGAGATGGCAGCTACTTCCTAGAAGCTCCCTCCCTCCGTCCTGTGTCCCCCCTGCTCTATGGAGGATAGGGTAACGGGGGTGTGGGGGCAGGGGGAGACACCCTGACATTAGCTCCTCTTTTTCCCCCTCTTCCCATGCAGCAAGGAGTCGTCTCTGGGATCAGCTCCAAGGAAGAGGGCAGGAGCAGCACATGGCGGTGGGGCAAGGGACAGCTGCTGCACAGGGAATTTGGGGACTGGGGAGCTGATGGGGAGCTGCTGGTCCATCCTGGTTCCAACCACCCACTAGCTAGCTGCAATGGGCTGCTCTTCCTGCAAGCAGTGGATGAAACAGGTGACTGCCAAATGAGATTAGAAGGGAGCATTTCATAACTTTAAACAAGCATGTTCCCTAATTGATCAGCAACTTAACATCGAAACAACCTTAACCGGGATGACTTTAAGTGAGGAGTTCCTGTATCTTATTGCCCTTATATAAATCCATAGTACGCCCACATCCTGAATACTGCATACAGATGTGGTCTCCTCATCTCAAAAAAAGATATACTAGCATTAGAAAATGTTCAGAGAAGGGCAACTAAAATGATGAGGGGTTTGGAACAGGTACCATATGAGGATAGATTGAAGAGGCTAGGACTTTTCAGCTTGGAAAAGAGGAGATTAATGGAGGATATGATAGAGGTATATGAAGTCATGAGAAAGTGAATAAGTTATTTACTTCTTCCCATAAGAACTAGGGGACCATCAAATGAAATTAATGGGCAGCAGGTTTAAAACAAATAAAAGGAAGTTGTTCTTCACACAACGCACAGTCAACTTGTGGAATTCCTCGCCTGAGGAGGTTGTGAAGGCTAGGATTATAACAGGATTTAAAAGAGAACTAGATACATTCATGGAGGTTAAGTCCATTAATGGCTATTAGCCAGGATGGGTAAGGAATGGTGTCCCTAGCCTCTGTCTGTCACAGCGTGGAGATGGATGGCAGGAGAGAGATCACTTGATCATTACCTGTTAGGTTCACTCCCTCTGGGACACCTGGCATTGGTCACTGTCGGTAGACAGGACACTGGGCTGGATGAACCTTTGGTCTGACCCAATATGGCCATTCTTATGTCATCATGAAATGCGGTCTAGATGAAATTACTAAAAGGTGCGTGCAGAACTGGGTGAACGACTGTAGTCGGAGAGTAGTTGTCAATGGTTCACTGTGTAGTAACTATGGCCAGAGCACTAGCAACTGCTGCAGGTTTGAGTTACTGACATGCTATTAGGGCCTGCAGCTGTGATGCAGCAGCATGGAATGTTGACCTGGGAAGGGAACAGCTCACTGGAGAGTAGGTCAAGCTGGGGAAGGGGCTTGAATGAGTTCAGAAGGGGAGGCAGTTGGAAAAAGCTGTTAGGGAAGAAGAATAATCTAGATGCTGAGTTAGTGGATGAACTGGGGCTGGGGTACAAAGTGAGGTTAAAAAAAACTGGACATGTTTAGTTTTGAGACTGAGGGGGAACCTGAAAGTATGACAAGAAGTAATGGGCTTAATTAATGGCAAGGGAGATTTAGGTTAGATATGAAGAAAACCCTTCTAACTATAAGGGTAGTTAAGCTCTGGAATAAGTTTCAAAGGGAGACTGTGGAATCCTCATCAGTGGAGGTTTTTAAGAACACAGTGAACAAACACTTGTGAGGGATGGTCTAAGTTTATTTAGCTGGTCCTGCCTCAGTACAGGGGGATGGATTTACTGACTTCTCAAGGTCCCTTCCAGCACTACATTTCTATAAATCTATGAAAAAGAGGCTAAGAAAACATTGCTATAAATTGGTCTTTTAGATCATAAGTAATATTCTGAGACAACAGTAGAAAAGGGTAAGGGTAGAGAAAGTGCCTATAGACAATTCTTGTTACTATGGCCAGGTCTACACTGCGACTTTAAATCGGTTTAATGGCCGATATAACCGATTTAACGCTGTATCCGTTCACACGACGTCGTCATTAATATTGAGTTAAACGGCTCCTTAAATCGATTTCGGAACTCCTCCCAAACGAGAGGAGTAGCGCTAAATTCGATAGTGATAACTCAGATTAGGGTTCGTTTGGACGGAAATCGACGTTATTGGCCTCCGGGCGGCATCCCAGAGTGCAGCACTGACCGCTCTGGACAGCAATCTGAACTCGGATGCAGCGGGCAGGTAAA